>NC_136527.1:58222442-58297442 GCF_053919585.1 Euprymna scolopes | reverse complement strand
CAACTACAAGGCCATCCTGTGTTAATGTGGCGTCTAAAGAAATATTGTCACATCCCTAATGCCATTAATTCGCTTTGATGGTCGAGTTCCCTGCATCAGGTGTGCCCATGTTCATCTAAGGTCTGAGCATTCCTTTTTAGTTTCTTTCCATGCGAGACGGCTGGTATACGAGAGGTTTGATGATCTCTTAATTATCTCCACAAGGGAAGTCCTAAACACGGCAACCTCCTCCTGCATCTGTAGGAAGGAGCAGACCTGACATGTTGGGTGCCTGAACTCAGGCTGGCAAAGTCAGTAGGCAAGTTCGCTCTGCCCGCAAGATGTTGGCCGGAAGCCTGGAAATGACAGACAGTTGATAGGAACGATGTTAATCTGAGGCTGGTTGAGAATTGGCCTTTGCAGAGTTTTTCATAGGCATTAAAACAGGGCTTGCTATCGGTGAGGACAGTGGGATGATGTTTTGGCTGAATCGATATGGGCCAAAATGTTTGATTGCTTCAGCAATAGCCAATTCCTCAACTTCACATGGCAACCAGGTTGGTTGATGGTCATGTAGTCTCGCAGAAAAATGATAACAGAGCAGTAGTCTCTTTCCTCTGTCTGTGTACATCAAGGCACCAATACGGTCTTGTCATACAGAACCGTCAGTCATGATCTACAACTAGTCGGCAGGACGGGGTACATGAATGGTTTTTGCCGAAGTCAAGTATTTCTGAGCAGCAAAGAATGCCTCACGTAAGTTGTCAGACCAGTTTACAGCATCTTGTGACTCTTACCCTGTAGTGGCTTCATCTAAAGGGCTAAGAAAGTGGGGACAGAAATGACACGGTTTAAGACTTTGTAGGCTCCTACAAATGATCGTAGACCTTTCACAGTCCTGGGAGGCTGACAAGAGCTAAGTGTAGCGATACAGTGGGGCCCAGCTGACAAGGATCCCTCTGACCATATTCATCCAAGGATGATTGTTTGTTTAGGAAATATTATGGTTTTGCTGGCGAATAGTCTTAAATTAGCCAGATATATAGTTGCGCAGACTCTACGCCAAACTGATAATAGGTCCTCAATGCTGTTCCCTCCACAGTAAAGATCATCAGCAAGTTTTGCCACATATCCATCCACCAGCAAGTCGCCTAAGACTCTACACATTAGTCCGTTCAGAACTGTTTCTGATCCTGGCATACCCATTGCGCATCTTGTATAAACATGCATGCCTCTGAAAGGGGTCATAACACCACAATATTTCATGGATTCCTTTGCCAAGGGGATCTGATAGAAGGCGTTAGTGAGGTCGGTTTTGATAATCCATCGCCACTGACCTATCTTCCTTAGAGTTGAGTCAATGTTTGGCATGATAGATGACTGAGGTTTTGCATATCGACCAATGCTGGAAAATGCAGTAACTAGGCGATGTCCACCATTAGGCTTTTTGACAAGGAAGGACGAGCTCACATACTCCACTGTTACTCCGATATCTTCTGGACGGGAAAACACACCAATGTGCTCTAACTCATCTAAATTAAGTTGCAGTTCTCGGAGTCTGTTTTCATTGTAATGGGGAAGTCGACCTTGAAGCTTGGGTGGTTGAGTGGGACCAATGTTAATGAAAGCCTTGAAGTGACCAAATGAGCCGCTATACCCAGGTAGATCCTCTCCGAAAACTTCATAAAACTCGGAATTAAGCTGTTGAAATTTCAGATTCTCTGCAGAGAACGTCATCTAGGTTGATGACAACACAGGAAGCGATATTGTCATGCTGTTTGTTTAAAGTTGGGTAGGTACTCGACATGTCAGAAGATGTTCTTGTTGGAATGAATGTGGATATAGCCTGACAAATGTATTGTGACTTACGTATTTGTTGTGGTTCACTGGTGTTGTTGACAACACGCACTTTTCCTCCTACACTCCTTGTGATTATGGGTAATGGCAAAACTTTAACTGATACTACGCGGCCTGAATCCCAATGAGCCTCAATGGCAGATTCGTTATCCTCACTAGCAAACATGGAGAGTTCCAAATACTTGCCAGACCACACTGTGGTTTGTTGGGGTGGGGCACGTAAAACATGAACACCTCTGACCAGTCTTGTGTCAGGATGGGATGTAGTAGAGCCATACCTGAATTGTGTGTCACCAATCCATATCTCAAACTTAGCAGGTCTCATTTACAGGTCATTACTGTGCATGAATGGGACACCGCCAAGTATCTCGATGTCAAGATCCTCAATAACTAGACCTTCATTAGTTTCTGTAGTGTTGTGTCTTAACTGGTCTCTTCTCGAATCTGTAAGAGGCGGTGGTCTGTAACAAAGAGGCTGTCTTCCATATTGATGTTTTCCAAGTCTCTAGTGAGTTCCTGTTCTTGCAGTTGGAATATGGTGCAGTTATCTTCTCTTGTGTCTTCAGGAGTAGGTAGTGACGCACTAGAGAGGGTATCGCTGATGTACATTTGGGATCCTGGCGTGTATTTCACATCTAAATAGTATTTTTTAGAGCCTTAGCCGCATCTGCTAGAATCTCTTTGGGCTCACATGAATGGGTTTTGCGAGTATTGTCTCCAGTGGTTTATGGTCGGAGAATACTTTGAATTTCTCTTTACCAAGAATGTATTGTTCAAAACGTTCTGTGGCAAATACAATGACAAGACCCTCTTTCTCAATCTTGGCATAGTTTGCTCAGTTTTTGTGAGTACTCGGGATGCATATGCAACAGGATGTCCTTCACCGTGTTAGGACTGCCCCGAGACTGATTTTCGAGCTGTCACATTCAAGTAAGACCTCCTTATTGACGTCATAATAGTGAAGAATAGGGGCTTCAGTGATGAGCTTCTTAATCTGAATAAATGCTGTTTCGTGTTGTGGCAGATAGTCAAAGACAGATTCCTTGTCCAGAAAACGTTGCAGTGGTTCACATACTGTACTGAGTTTGGGTGCAAACTTGGTGAGGTAGTTTACGACTCTTAGTAATCACTGAACACATTGGATGTCTGTAGGGCGTTGCATCTCTGATATTGCTTTGACTTTATCCAGATCCGGTGCCAACCCTTGTGCACTGAAATATGCCCCATGTAGCTAACAGAAGTTTTATTTAAGTTGAACTTATTAGGATTGAGCGTTACTCCTTCTTTTTGGCATCTTTCTAGAGGTACCACAAGAGCAGCATCATGGCTTTTTTCAACTTCTGCATCACTATCACCGGACCCGTAGAGTATAGTATCGTCTGCTATCACTTGTATGTCATAGAGTTCTTCAAAACAGCAGTCAGTTCGTTGCTGCCATTTTTCGGGGGATGAGCTGATTCCAAATAGCATTCGAAGTAACCATATCCTGCCAAAAGAGGTCCAGCATGTCGTTACATATGAGGATGGCTCATCTAGAACGACCTGAAGGAAGCTGTCTTTGGCATCTACAACTGAGAAGAGTCTGGTGTTCTTTATTTTTGTCACGATTTCCTTGATTGTTGGGGTTGAGTAGTGGTTGCACCCACTCGCCTTATTCAGGTGATTGGGTCGATACATATTTGCAATTTATTAGGTTTCCATATGACGACTAGGTTGTTGATCCATGATGTTGGCTCTGTAACCCTGGCTATTATTTCTTCGTTGACCATTTCGTCAAGTTTTTTTTTTTTTTATCTCAGTTTAAGTTGTCGAGGGACTCGGCAAGGACTATTTTGCATAGGCTTCACAGTTTAGAGAAAATGTCGCTGTAGTTGATGAGGATTTCTTCTTTTGTAATTCGTTTTGCATCCTTTACTTCACTCAGCTGTCACACACATTCTGTGTTAAAAGCTATGAACTTCAGTGCATAGCAAGCCCGTTCACAAAGTAATGATGGTGAGTTGCTATCCACGACTTGAAAGGTGACCTTTTTTTTATTTCCTTCACTTCACAGTGGCGTGTTATTGAGCTCAAAGGTTGAAGTATAGAGTTGTCATACAGCTCCAACTTTGTGAGAGACGGTTGTAGCGGTGCTTTAGTTGTGTCAGAAATTTCGTGAAAAATATTGAATAATTCTACCCTGTCTTTCCAATCTTATAACTCCTCGAAATATGTAATTCAAGCCCTAATTTCTTTTTTCAATTAAAGGAGCAAGGACCAAGGTTTCATCAAAGAAAAACAAAGAACGTGGTTTTAAAAAAAAGTTTTTAAACTTCGGACTTTACAGATAAATTTCTAAAAAAACACTATTTTTTTTTTGTTTAAAATTTGAATATATTATTTATTGATCTTTTATCTTCAATTTGTGATATATAACACTTTGGTGAGTAAATTAATTATTTACTTTTTAATATACATTTCAAAATGGGAGGCGTTAATTCATTCGGCCCCCCTGTCTTTCCAAGCTTATAACTACTTGAAAAATGTAATTCAAGCCCTACTTTTTTTTTTCAATCAAAAGAACCAAGGACCAAGGTTTCATTTAAAAAAAAAATGAAAAAAAAGAAAAAACGAACAACGTGGTTAAAAAAAAAAGTTTAAAAAATTCCTACAAAAATTCTGATACACCTCGATAATGAACCAGACAAACAATATAGGTTTAAATTTTAAATGATTGATTTCTCAATCGTTTATTAAAAAAAAAACTTAATGAATGCAAAAACACTGACTTAAACATAAAAAAAAAACTTCTTGAATTGAAATGAAAAAATAATTTTATAAATTTTAAATATTTTTTTACTAATTATTGTTTTTTGTTTACCAAAAAAATTTAAAAAAAAACAAAAAAAACTGTAAATCTTAAATGTTATTAATTGTTTAATTGTTGTTTTTTTTTTCATCTTTTTTTCAATTTTCTCAGTGGATTATTATCATTTTTTTTATTTTCAATACTTAAACATAAAAAAAACAAAAAAACAACGATCAATGTCTAGAATCTGACGTAAAAAAAAAAAAGTCCTCATGATATGAGGAAATTACTTTTTCCAAAAGTGGGAATCACTTTTTTATATAAATTTAATGTGAAATGAGCGGTACGAGTGCACTTATTTATCCATGATGAAATAATGTTATTTTTAGAATGTCATTCTTAACATGGGGAGAGGGGTGTGTTTATTACCTATTCTGTACTTTAACGATACAATTTAATAAAAACATATATCATAAAAATTTAATTAAACTTGAAAAAAAAAAAAAAAACAATTAAAAAAATAGCTCGGATCAATAAGTGCACCAGCACCAAATGAGCACCCACTTTCAGGCCACACGGAGATAATTTATTTGTGGGGGAAGGGGCTGCCTGAAAGCCGTTTTGGTAAATTGTTACTTAATTTCGACCTTAACAATCACCTTTAATATGATGATTTCTATAGTTTTTTTGTATGCTGAAAACGAATATCCCATTAAACTTTGTTGCAAACAAGTCGTTTTCCGAATATTACGCAATGTAAAGAATTGGCCACCACTGATAACATAAGGAATCACACTGCTTTATAAACAAAAAACTACTTTGCGGCAAAAAATAATCATATGCTTGCACATACAGAAATGGTCACCACTGATAACATAAGGAATGACACGTATTGGTATACAGATTTTTCTCTTTTTTTTCTGTTCTTTAATATTCTCGCGCTTTATTGAAAAATGAAATTAAAAAAGAAAACTTTTAGCTCCAGCTCCACTCACTTGGTAGCCATAAAATGGGTGCTCATTTTATGTTAAATTTATAATGAAAAGTGATACCCCACTTTTTAAAAGAGTACATTTTTAATATCATGAAAACTCTTTCTCTGCGCCATTGTTAAAGCACCCCAGAAAACTTATAAAAGTTGTAAAATACCAGAACACCTCATTTATAGTTTACAATGAAAAAAAAATATGAATTTTAAATTATTTTCACTGGTCTAAAGTATTAAAAAAAAAATGCTTAACGCATGCATGGAAGTGGTACGCTCCTGTGTACTTGTCACTAATCTACCAGATTATAAAAAAAAAAAAAAAAAAAAAAATTCAATGTTTACAATTTTTAAGTTGTGCTCTGTTTCTAATACAAAGTTCTAGTAAATCGATCCCCCATTTTGGAAACATCGAGTTTTTCAGCCAATTTTGTGAATTTAGCCATTTTTTTTTTTTTTTTAACCTTTTGATATTTAGTTATTGTTTTCTCCTTTCTTTAATTAAATGTTTGTATTATTGTCTAGTGGTTTCAATATGAGGGATTAATGTATTTACACACATAAGTATACCAAAGAGTTTTCCTGTTAATTTATTTGGAACTGCAGTTGTCAAATTTTCTGTTCGTTTGTTTAAAGAATGCTGATAATTAAAGAAACTTCTGTTGTAATTTTAAGTTCTCTCAAAAATACATTCAATAAACCTTACAAATAACTTTGATTAAATTAAAAAATAATCATGATTTTAAAACAAATTACAATATTATGGTTCTGAATTTTTTAGGTGATGAGGAATGATTCTTTGTATTATTTAGATTATTAAGACTGCTGTTCTCATCTTGAGTGTTATTTATTGTGCAAACATTGTAAAAATAACAATTAAGATGAGAACAATAGTCCAAATAATCCAAATGATACGAACAAATCACAACGTTTTTTTTTTTTTATCTTTTACTTTTAACTTTAATTCTGTTTTGAAAAGTGAAGATGACATAAAATTAAATTATTTTGTATTTTTGGGACATTAACTTTGATAGATGAAAAGGAAGTTATTATAAATGGGGTTTTCATAAGTAGATGTTCTGAATTTGTGTATGGAAAATCGTAACTTATTAGCTAGCATGTGTGTGTGCTTCAAAGAATTTGTTTTTTTACAAGGAGGCCACCACTTATCAAGGCCCGGAAGCCACTCGGGGATAAGAGTTATTGCGTGTACAGTACGTTAATGTTCAGATTTGATAAAGGGGGCGGTTCATTAGGAATTTGTTTATGTTGGACTTGAAGACATCCAAGTTGTAGTTAGGTGGGAAACAGGCAGATGGAACAGAGTTCCACAGGCGTGCACTTCTAAGAAAGAAGCTTTGTTCATGGAATCTACGTTTTAGTTTTGGCACAGATAAAGAGTGGGGAAAATTTTTTGACTGTTTTAAGCTAGACAGGTTTTTTTTCGTAAAAGATCGGCGAGGGGGACCAGGGATTAGAGCTCAGATGAGCACCTGCCATGGGAGTAACGATAAAACAAAGAGTGGCTCGCAACGTCACTCCTGTGGGAGAGAGGTTGCATGGGAAAAGAAAAGGGCATACCCCACTAAGCCACAAAGCCTATTTTGTACTCTGTCAAGGCAGGATAGAGTGTTTTTAGCAGCTCTTTCCCAGATGTGGCAACAGTCCTCCATCCTTTGACGTACTTGGCTTTTATATAAGTAGAGAATTGCATCAGCAGTGAGATATTTTCTGGAGCGGTAGAAGGATCCTACCATTTTTCCAGCGACCTTGGCAATAGACTTGATGTACGTGTTCCATTTAAGGTCAGGAGAAAAGGTCAAGCCCAAAAGCTTATCAAAGCTTCCCCTAGTCAAGAGCCATCCATTTCAATTGATGCCAGATGGGGATCAGAGCGTTGATGATGTAAAGATAGGAGCTTTGGTTTTTGATGCATTAAAAGTAACCAGCCACCTCTCCCCCCCACTGTACCATGTGCTCAATATCAGAGGAATGAGAATCAGAGAGAACTTTGTCATTTACGGCCTTTGATGTGTTGCCATAGATGGTCATGTCATCAGCATAGATGTCTACGAATAATGTAAGGATGTGATTTGGGAGATCATTGATGTAGATCAGGAAGAGAGTTGGGCCCAGGATTGACCCCTGAGGGACTCCAGCATTAATACTGAGGGCCTCTGATTTCTGCCCATCAATCACTACTCTTATGCGTCTATCAGAGAGAAATGATTTAATGATCGAGAAAACATTTCCAGTTATACCATAGCTGGAAATCTTGTGAAGTAGGCCCTTATGCCATACTTTATCAAAGGCTTTTAATATGTCAAGAGCAATTGACCTAGAGAGGAAGCCTTTGTCGAGAGATTCACTAATCCTATGATATATAACCATTAGCACATCTGCTGTAGATCTAGCAGAGCAGAAACCATATTGCATGTCACTAAGAAGGTTATTTCTGCTGAGGTGGTTGACTACTTCTCTATTTAATATGGATTCCAACAACTTACTTATTATACACAGGAGACTTTTTGGTCTGTACTGAGAGGGTGACGACTTATCAATGATGTTTGTTTCGATTTTTGAAAGAAAATCAACGTACTAAAAAGGCATCATTTCTCGGATTAGCATGAGAAGAAGCTGATCATTTTCTGACATGTCCAAAATCATCAAAATGGTTTCTAGTTTCCTCCCAACAACAACAACAAAATTCCCCTCAAATCATGAGAAACTAACAAAAATGCTTTGTCTTTCCTCCCTCTGTCTACAGCCAACTTTATGTCTGCATAGGTTAAATTGCTTTCTTCAAAAAGAAAGAACAAGAGAAGGAGAGAAAATTAAGAATCAAAAATGCAAATTGACGAATTCTCATTAAAATACATGACTACTTTTACAAAATTGTAAAATTGACACCCATTATAGGTATTGATGGTCAGTCCTAGCGTGATATAATCATTGTTAAAATGGGCCAATTTTTTATGCGATATGCTATTGATATTCTTAGCCAACTCGGAGCAAGTAAAGATTAGGTACCCCGTAGCTATCAGTGTAAGAAATTTTGTGAAAATTATTGAATAATTCCACCTGCTATCTTTCGAAGCTTATAACTCCTCGAAAAATGTAATTCAAACCCTAATATTTTTTGTTTCAATTAAAGGAGCAAGGAACAAGGTTTCATAAAAAAAAAAAAATAATAATAATAAAAAGGTTTTAAACTTCGGACTTTACAGGTAAATTTCTAAAAAACACTACTTTTTGTTTTAAATTTGAATATATTATTTATTGATCTGTTATCTTCAATTTGCGATATATAAAACTTTGGTACATAAATTAATTATTTACTTTTTAATAGACATTTGAAAATGGGGGGGGGCGTGAATTAAACAAAAACGTTTGTCTAAAATATTATATTCGGTTTATTGTAAAGAGCATAAAATTTCACAGTGACTCTGAAAATATCGTAACAATAGAATCAATAGAAAAATTTTGATAGATTTTTAAAGTTTAAAAATTGAAAAATACTGAGCTCGTAAAATTCAATTAATTTCATTACTGTTTTAAAAAAAATATATTTCTATTACTTTTTATACAACTTTAATAGTTAATTTTGGAAGTATAATCCATAAAGAAAATAAATAACCCACCTTTAAAAGAGAAATTACAAATTTTTTATATTTTATGCAGTTTCGTGTTAGGGGTGTCAAAAATTCATACAAAAATTCTGATACACCTACCCCGTATCAGACGACAAAAATAAGCGAACAATTCAAGGGGCACCGGTTGTTCGACCTTGACATTGCAGTTAGGGGTTTGTAAACTTGTAAACAGGTCAAATAGCAGACATATTCGAATGTTCGCGAGCAAGATTTTTTAAAAATATATTTACAAAACTTTTAAAGATTTAAAAGAAAAAATATGGTACTAGTGCATGAGCTGGCCTGGGCGTGGCTTATCACTCGCTCGGATTTCTCCGTAAAATGACGTCACATGCTGCCATCTAACGGAGAAAATGGACGAGGGGGGGGGGCTTACAGAGAGAGAAAAACGCGTCATTCCTTTTCTTATTTTTTATGAAAAGTTCTTATTCATTTTACAAAAAAAAACTTGTTGAACTTTGCTTAAATTATTTTGGAAAAAGACATTCAAAAAAGTATTTTATTTGAAAAAAATTAAATTCAATTTTGTGAAAGAAGAAATAAATTTTTCAACTTAATTTATTGGTACTTGTGCATTTAACAAACCAGACGTAACTCAGCATTTGCTCGGCTTTGTCCGGCGCATGACGTCAACAGCCGGATAAAACCGAGCGTTGGCGATAAAATAAAAACAACGCTACAACAAAATAACTGTACAATGAAATTGTAAAATGTAGAAACAAAACAAAAAAAAAATTAAACAAGCAAAAAGCAAAAACCTACCGTTCATTTATGTTTTTTTTTATTAATATTGTTTGAAATTGTTTTCTGTTTTCAAAATAAATACATATAAAACAAGTTTTTTTTTGTTAAATAATAAGAAACTTTGTTTTTGTCTGAACTGTTTGTTTTTTTTTTAAATTTTTAACGTAAAAAAAAACATATTGTCTATGTCTTAAACACATAAAAGTTAATTTATTTTATTTTTTTTTGCAACTCTTTATGTCAAATAAATGGAAAAAGCCTAAAAAAGGGGCAATAAAAAGCATTTGGGTGGGGGCAGGAACAAGGATTATTTGTACATTTTTTTTAGCCAGAAACAAGGACTTTTTTATTATTATTTATTAGCGGAAGGAGGGTTTCGGCGTTCCTATTTGGTACAGTGACCAAGAAACCCTCCTTTTCGGCGGGGGTCGTATCCACCGAAGACCCAGACCACCCACCACCGGTGTCAGAAATCTGCCGACGTTGTGTTTTCGGCGGTTCAAAACGGACTCGTCGGTTTCTACCGTTATGGCCTGGGCCTCCAATCTGGCGGGGATTCCTAAGAAAAAAATCCCTGCATATATCACGCAGGAAAATTTTCCAATCCACAATTGTGTGGCGAGAACGTAACCCACATTCGCGATGGAGATTTTTTGTAGATGCCATCTCGAACGCCCATAAGTATATTATTTTTATTACATGCGATGGTAAGTCGGGATTTTGAGAAGGTCCCAATCCTAATGGAGGTCCATCGACGACATGTTACACTTCTACACCTCCAACCGTAACCGTCGGAAAGGCTTGTTCTCTTTGCAAGTACACAATCCTGGCCAAAATGTAAACACCTTTTCTCTTCTGCCAACAATTTCCGTTGCTGGCAAAAGTTTAGTGCAGCCTCTGGGGTCTGGAGCTGGTCCGCAAGGTTTGTAATATTCATTATTTCGTCAGTTATCTTTTTAAAACAAAATTTTTTAACTCTCTTCAAATAAGCGTTTCTTGAGTTGTGACACTCTTCCAATTGATAGCGAAATTCTCGTCTGCTTAATCGGCAACGCTCGGTTATATCCGGCTGTTTACGTCATGCGTCGGACAAAGCCGAGCAAATGCTGAGTTACGTCTGGTTCGTTAAATGCACAAGTACCAATTTATTTGACAAAAAACAAAAACAAATTTGTTTAGCTTTTTTCCTTGAAAACATTACGACAAGTTTTCTTCTATTTGACTCCCATGCATGTGAAAAATAATTACGGTAAGTTTTTCTGTTATTATTTGACAATAAAAATTACTTTGCAACTTACCTGCATCATTCATTTTTCTATTTAAAAAAGTAGTAATTATTTAAAAAAAACAAAAAAACAGGGTATGTTTTACGGCATTTTAGAACTTAACTTCGCCAATACAAGATGGCGTCGTCCTGTAAGGTTAGCGTGCATTAGCCACGTTTTGGTTTCATGAATTTGGCCTTTTTTGAAATGATTTGGCCTTCAAGAAATTGTATTTGGCCTTCTTTTTTTTTTTGGCTTTTAATTTGGCTTCAAATTTGGCTTCTGTTTTCCTTTTTTTTTTTTTAAATAATTTTACCACTATATTAATTTTATAGTACCTATTTACTATGCCTCCCCACGGGACAGAGTTAGACACCAGGGTCGTTTTTTTAACGTGGAGAAAAGGTACAAAAATAAAAATTGTCTCAGTCGTGAAGGATTTCTCCTCCACCGAAAGAGAACAAGAAAATGAAGTGCAGCTGCAGCATCTGAAGAACAGATACTACACTTTGATCTTGACCAATATTAATTTTATAGTAATTAAAGAAAATGCTATAATTAATTTTTCAAGCAGTTTCGTGTTGAAATATTCTGGAAACTTGTATTTGGTGCTGTTTCCGCGTTTTTCTCTCTCTGTAAGCCCCCCCCCCCTCGTCCATTTTCTCCGTTAGATGGCAGCATGTGACGTCATTTTACGGAGAAATCCGAGCGAGTGATAAGCCACGCCCAGGCCAGCTCAGGCACTAGTTACAAAACATTTTCTTTAATATTAAATATTTACAAAACTTTTAAGGATTAAAAAACACAAACTTTTTTCTATTTACGCAAAACTTTTTAATGTAAGTAATAAAACGAACGTATTTAAACAAAATATATTTAAATAAATTGGTGTCTTTCTGAGTGCGTTTTTTTTTTATATATATATTTACAGAACTTTTAATAAAACTAATAATAATAATCATAATTATATTTAAAAAAAATAAAATGAATGACCTATATTAATTGCAAAACATTAGAAACTGAAATTTTCGGACGCTAAACTTACTTGCACTTAATTTATGGAGAAGTAAGCAAATAGCAAGTTTTTTGTTGTTTTTTTTTAAATAAAAATAAAAATTATAAAAAGATTTGTATCTTGTGATGCTACACTTCATCTTTATAAAAATAAAAGTTATAAAAAATATGTGAATGAAATATATTTTTTAACATCTCGATTGTTTATACTTGTGATTTTATTATGCATAAAAATTGCCTCGGTCTAGAAGGATTTCTCCTCCACTGACCACCTCGCACTTTAAATAAATATTGAATTGTATTAAAAACGCACGAAGAAAGATAAACACACACACACACACACACACACACACACACTGTACATAAAAATTAATCTTGGTCGCAAAAACCCGGACAAGTCAGTTATTTTATATTTGTTTCTGCCACAGGTTATAGTAATTTTATTTTATTTTGTTTTTTAATTATGTATTTTTTAATTGACATCATCCGAAATTCTCAGTTATAACCTCGGTTTATTTATTTATTTGGTATTATTTTACGACCTGCTCCAGCGTAGTATAAACGCCCCAACCACTCTATGTTAAGAACGGCTTTGGAGGTTAGGGGTGTTTCTTCCGAAAGCCGTTCTTAACATAGGGAGGTTGGAGTGTTTATAATATACTGGGGCACGTCGTAAAAAATTACCATTATTATTATTATTATTGTTATTATTATTATTATTAGTTTTATTAAAAGTTCTGTAACTATATAAAAAGAACGCACTTAGAAAGACACCAATTTATTTGAATATATTTTGTTACATTTACGTTCGTTTTATTACTTACATTAAAAAGGGTTTTTTTGCGTAAATAGAAAAAAGTTTTTAAATGTTTTGTAAATATTTATTTTTACTTTTAAATCTTTAAAAGTTTTGTAAATATATTTTCAAAAAATCTTGCTCGCGAACATTCGAATATGTCTGCTATTTGACCTGTTTACAAGTTTAGAAACAACTAACGGCAATATCAAGGTCGAACAAACGGTGGCCCTTGAATTGTTCGGCTATTTTTATCGTCTGCTACGGGTATCTAATTTTTACTTGATACTTGAACTCTAGCAGTGCTAACACGAAACTGCGAATACAATATAAAAATCTCGTAATTTCTGTTAAAAGTGGGTTATTTATTTTCTTTATGGATTATACTTCCAAAATAAACTATTACAGTTGTTTTAAAAGTAATAGAAATTTTTTTTAAACAGTAATGAATTTTCCGAACTCAATATTTTTCAATTTTTAAACTTTAAAAATCTATCAAAATTTTTCTATTGATTCTATTTTTACGATATTTTCAGGGTCAATGTGAAATTTTATGTTCTTTCCAATAAACTGAATATAATATTTTAGACAAACGTTTTTTTTTTAAATTCACGCCCCCCCCCCAAGTGTCACCCATTTTGAAATGTCTATTAAAAAGTAAATAATTAATTTATGTCGGGGAGTTTTATATATCACAAATTGAAGAGAAAAGGTCAATAAATAATATATTCAAATTTAAAACAACAAAAAAAAATCGCTTTTTTTAGAAATTTACCTGTAAAGTCCGAAGTTTAAAACCTTATTTTATAAGAACACATTGTTTTTTTTTGTCTTTTTTTTTATGAAACCTTGGTCCTTGCTCCTTTAATTGAAAAAAAAATTAGGGCTTGAATTACATTTTTCGAGGAGTTATAAGCTTGGAAAGACAGGGGGTCGAATAATTCACGCCTCTCATTTTGAAATGTCTATTAAAAAGTAAATAATTAATTTATGTCGGGGAGTTTTATTTATCACAAATTGAAGAGAAAAGGTCAATAAATAATATATTCAAATTTAAAACAAAAAAAAATCGCTTTTTTAGAAATTTACCTGTAAAGTCCGAAGTTTAAAACCTTTTTTTTTAAAAAAAAACACATTGTTTTTTTTTTGTTTTTTTTTTTAATAAAACCTTGGTCCTTGCTCCTTTAATTAAAAAAAAATTAGGGCTTGAATTACATTTTTCGAGGAGTTATAAGCTTGGAAAGATGGGGTGGAGTTATTCACTATTTTCACAAAATTTCTGACACTGCTACTGTAGCACTCAGATCAGTTCGTATGAATGAGAAACGCTTGATTATCGGCTCTTGCATGTTTTGCTCCAATTAAAATTAAAGGTGTCATGTCGTGGAACTTGCTTTATATTATTTCCAAATATAAGAATAAAAAAGGAATCTTCCAAGGAGACAGTTTATCTCCTCTACTATTTTGCTTGGCAATTGATTCTCTAAGTAAGCTTCTAAAGAACTACCAAGGTGCTTATAATCTAAGCTACAGCCGCCAAAGAGAATCCTCCAAGTTAATAAACCATTTATTTTTCATGGATGATCTTAAGCTTTATGCTAGCTCGGATAAGGATTTAGATCATCTACTGAAAATTGTCCACACTTTTTCTAATGACATCAAAATGAAGCTCGGGCTGGATAAGTGTGCTAAGTGTACTCTGAAAGCTGGCAAGAAGATATCTACTGAAAATATACAGCACGATGAAAATAGTGTAATCAGAGAACTGGATGAACAGGAAACATACAAATACCTCGGCATTGATGAAAATGAGTCCATCCAGCATTCCAAGATGAGAGAGAAACTAAGCTAAGAATACCTACGCCGGGTAACAAAAATCTGCAAAACTGAAATCACAAACACGAACAAAGTTACAGCAATTAATCAACTTGCCATGCCAGTACTAACATATAGTTTTGGCATCATTGACTGGCCTCACAAAGACATAAATTGGCTTGACACAAAGACAAGGAAAATGTTAACCTTATACCGAGTTATTTATCGAAATCAGTGCATGCCTCGTTTGTACCTACCGAGGCGAGAAGGAGGTATGGGACTCTCGGAAGTCAATCATCAACACAGAGCCACAATCGTCAGCATAGGTCAGTACATAAGTTCCTGTAACGCCAAGCTTATGAAAATTAAAGACCATTATCAGAATTGAGCAAGTAGTACAACATCTATAACACAACTTGCCACTCATTTTGGAAAGGATTGCCTTACAAATGATACTGAAAACCCAAACAAGCCTGCCACTGACATAGCCCAGAAAAGTCGGAAAAAATACACTAGCCAGTTCCATAGTGTTAAAACAGAAGAATGGACCAACCATAAATGGGCAAAATACCTACCGACTGAAGTATCCCAAGAATATATTGATAGGAATGGTTTCCTGGACTGGCTCAAAAGAGGATCCCTCCATTACGACCAAGAGAGGTTGATATTGGCTGCACAAGACCAGGGCCTCATGACAAACGCCTTCAAAAAGATGTGTGGTCTAAGCAACAATAATAAATGCAGGTTCTGTAGCACTGAAGTTGAGAGTGTGGGCCACCTGATTTCTGGTTGCAATGGTTATTATACAGATCGCCATAACGGAGTTTGCAAATACCTTCACTGGAAGATATGTAAGAAACTCAACATTCAGTGTAGTAAAAAATCCTGGGAACATATACCCGAACGAACAGTTGGGAATGACAACTACACTATTCACTATGACTACATAATCCCTACTGCTACATATCTAGAAAACGCAGCTTTTAAACCAGATATAGTGATTTGGGACAGAGCAAACAAAAAAGCGACTGTAATAGAGGTCAGTGTACCCAATGATACAGGGCTTAACAGAGTTGAGAGGGAAAAGATAACAAAGTATCAAGGACTTATGTATGATATGAAACGAAATTGGAAATTAAAAGACGTTTCAATTATACCAGTCATCATAGGAGAAACTGGGCTTATGAAAAAGAACTTTAAAAAGTACATAGCAAGCATACCCGGTGAACCAAGTGCAAGTGAAATACAAACGATTGCACTGAAAGGGACGGCTAGAATCCTGAAAAGATCTCTTGGTTGGACTCACTAAAATAGGGGTAAATGTCAGACATCTGGTTGGATGTCCCATCCCCTAGAAGAAAAAGATGAAGAAAAATGAAAAAAAAAAGAGGCAAACCACATTTTTGTAAAGTATGTGGTTCTTCTTTTGTACAGAAGTCACATTTGTTTATTCATATGAATACACATACAGGACAAGTGCGTCCCCCGGGTTGCAGATGGGGGCACCCTCTCTACTTATGTAAAGTAAGTAGAGGGAAGCTTCGAATAACCAATAAGAAGCCGTGGACAATGAGGAACAACCATGAAAAATGCCAAACAAAAGGAACTCAAACTGAATGGCCGTCGTCCAGGATAAAAAGGGCCCCTCAACCTGTTTACGCACCAGGCAGGAAGAGGAAAGAAATGGTGTGAACCTTCTTGCCTCAAAAGGGGGTGCCCCAATCATCCCAGAGGTCACACAAGGACAGCAACCAGTCCATGACCAAGATGGACCAAGCGCCCTTCCTCCAGCCCGCTTGACAGATCCCAAAAGAACAGAAGGGGGATTAAAACCCACTCATGGTCTGTCGAGCAAAAGAAGATCCTTCAGCCATGCTACCACTACTCAAGGTTTGAGAAATGGGGACGCAGCTCAGGAAAGATACTAACCGAGGTTATAAAAACATCAAACCTCCCAGCAGAGAAAAAGCACACACCTTTACACAACCTGCGATCTCTCATCTCACAGATGGGAAGATATATCCCACAAGAGGACTAGATACCATTAGATGTGAGGCTCTGAAGACTGCAGAAAAAGACTACCAGAAGGTAGAGGATGAGGAAACAAAACTTCGACAGGAGGTGGTATGGGAAAGGGAAGAGAGGTGGATACTTATATGGGCAACGGATTATGCTAAACAAAAGCATAAAAGACAAAAAGAAAGAACAGCAACCTGGAGGGGGATCTTTTTTCATTTTTATCCTAGAAAAGCAAGCATCCCTCCAGGAAAAATTACATCACAACGATATAACAGCCTGAAATTGTTCACCACAAGAGAACTAGACTACATGTCTTAAAAAATAACAGCTCTTTTGGTGAACAACAGATGTCTCCTGGAAAACTCAATAAAAATTCCCACAATAGACTTACTCCAACAACAACCACCAACTTTACCATCAGAACCCATCCAAATGTCCCAGCACATGCCCAGCTCTCCTGGAACTTCTGTGCCACTGGAGTCTCTGCATGACATGACACCTACCTTCACAAACTCTCTGCTGGAAACCCCACAAACACCAACACAAGAATCTACATCACCTACCAGGATACCATCACCGCCACAATCACATAGACACCCACCACCATCATTTGAACTCCCAGAAGCAGATTATGAACAGTTTGCTTAGGAGGAAGAGCTCAGCAACACAATTGAGGAGGTGAGGTGTATGAGAATAAAGAGCAAAGACTGTTATAGCCAAAGTTAACACCGCTCTCAAGAGGCTAATTCCAACAACAGTAATGCTCACAGAACTCAACCATATCACATATGCAGCTGGCCTCTATATTGACAGAAAAATTAACCTTCGAACATTCAATCACAATCATCGAATAGGGCCCAGAGTCTCTAGACAAACAGCTCACTGGAAGACCAAGCTGCAAAAACAACTGAACCTCTGCAGGAAAGAACTAAGCCAAATAAAACAGTTCCTTGCAAATCCCTCGGTACAGGGTCGACTTAAGACCACCATCAAAAAATTCTGTACCAAATACCACCATGAGAAAATTGAGGGATTACATAATACAGCTAGGGAGTTGGAAGGAAAAATACCAGCACTTTCCCAGAGAATTAAAAACCAGGAGAACAAGATTAACTCCCATATTCAAAATAGGCAGTTTAAAACAAATCAAAGGACTTTTTACAGGCAGCTGATAAGGGACACCATTAATGTAGATAGTCCACCTGCAGAGGAAGCCATGCAAAACTACTGGAGATCTCTATTTGAAACAGAAGGCAAATATAATCAAGAGGCCCAGTGGATTGAAGATATTATTAGGCTCAATGAAACCAAGCCTCAGATGCCAGAACCAGTCATAACTCCTGGTATGATAACAAGTAAACTGGCACAATTATCCAACCACAAAGCACCTGGCATCGACAATGTCCAAAACTTTTGGCTGAAGCAATTGACTGCACTCCACCACCACTACAGTGATTACTTCAGCAGGATGCTAAGAGATGAAGAAGCAGCACCACCCTGGCTGACAGCCTCATACCCAAGACCAAGGAGACACAACGGCCAAATAAATACAGGCCAATATGCTGCCTTACAACTACCTACAAGCTTTTCACTGGTCTGATAGCCGATGGTATCTATCTTCTGGGACCTACCTTGAAAAAGAGCAGACAGGGTGCAGAAGAAAATGCCTCGGTACCAAAGACCAGCTATTAATCAACAAGACCGTCCTAGAAGACTGTAGGAAGAGACACAAAAACCTGAGCATGGCATGGATTGATTACCAGAAGGCATTTGACAGCGTGCCACACTCATGGCTACTTCGGTGCCTTGAGTCCACCCAGTAATTAGACAAACACTGGCTGCTCACCTTCAGATGTGGAAAACTACAATATCATTAAATCACAATGGAGGAAAAACCATCATCCCTGAGTAAAAATCAAGAGGGGAATATTCCAAGGTGACAGCTTATCTCCCTTACTCTCCTGTATGGCAATAGACCCACTAAGCAAGCCCCTGAATAAAAATCCGAGCACCTACAATTTGAGTCAGGGACGCCATCGAGATCCAAGCAAGAGAATAAACCATCTGCTCTTCATGGATGATCTTAAGCTGTATGCTAGCTCTGACACCGATCTGCACCACCTTCTGCAGGTAGTACACATTCTCCAGTGACATCGGAATGAAGTTTGGCCTGGATAAATGTGCCAAATGTACACTCAGAGCTGGGAAGAAGACCCACACAGAAAATATGTAGCTTAATGAAAACATCGACATCAGGGATCTAGAAGAGCATTAGCCTTATAAGTACCTTGGCATTGAGGAAAACGAGAACATACAGCATGCAAAGATGAGGGAGAAGATTAGTAAAGAATATGTACGCCAGGTGAGGAAAATATGCAAAACCCAGCTCACCAATAAAAATAAAATTACTGCCATAAACCAGCTTGCTATCCCAGTAATAACATACAACTTTGGTATCATTGACTGGCCACAAAAATACATCAACCGGCTAGATGTAAAGACACGGAAGCTACTAACGCTTCATAAAATAATATACAGAAATCAGTGTCTACCAAGGCTGTATTTGCCCAGGGGAGAAGGAGGTCTGGGACTCTCAGAGATTAATCATCAACATAGGGCAACTATTGTGAGCACCGGTCAGTATCTGAGAAGCTTCCAGAATGACACCCTCTCAATAGTATATGAACATCAAGAGACAAGAGCCAGCAGAACAACATCAGTCACCCAGCTGGCCAAGCATTTTGGTCAGGGCTGTCTCTCAGATGAGGACGAAACACCAAACAAGTATGCCACAGAAATAGCAAGAAAGAGCCAGCAGAAATATACCGAGACCTTTCAACAGATGAACCTTAAAGAATGGGAACAACATCAGCGTGCAAAGTATTTTTTGGGGGGAACTCTCTCAGGAATACATAGATAAAGAAGGTTCTTTGGACTGGCTCAAAAGGGGATCCCTCCACCACGATCAGGAAAGGGTCATAATGGCTGCCCAAGACCAGGGATTGATGACCAATGCATTCAAGAAGATGGCAGGGATCAGTAATGACAATAAATGCAGGTTCTGCAATACAGAATTGGAAAGTGTTGGTCATCTGATATCAAGTTGCAAAGTTCTTCTAGGGGACGGCTACTATACAGCAAGACATGACGGAGTATGCAAGTACCTGCACTGGACCATCTGTAAAAAATTAAACATCCAGTGTAGCAGCAAGTCCTGGGAACATCAACCTGAAAGAACAGTTGGAAATGACTTATATACCATACATTACGACCATGTAATCCCTACAGCTACCTACCTTGAAAATGCTGCTGTGAAACCTGACATAGTTATGTGGAATAAGTCAGAGAGAGTTGCAACTTTGATTGAAGTGAGTGTTCCTAATGATGGCAGTCTGAACAAAGCTGAAAGAGAGAAACAGACCAAATACCAAGGTCTCATGTATGATATGAAAAGAAACTGGAATCTTAAGGGGATATCAATCATACCAGTTATCATAGGTGCCACAGGACTTATGAAGAAGAACCTGAAGTCCTACCTAACTAATATTCCTGGAGAACCAAGTGCAAAAGAGATTAAGACAATTGCACTTAAGGCAACAGTGAGGATACTAAAAAGAGCTCTTGGTTGGTTTCAATAAAAAAGCGGGGCAATGTTGGCAGCTGGTTTGGCTGCCCCATACCCAGCATTACAATCTTCAAAGGAAGAAAAAGAAAAAAAAAGACAAAAATATATTCACTGGAAAAACTGTAAAAACCCTGAATATCCAATGTAGTAGCAAATCTTAGGTACATGTTTACCAGAAAGAACAGTTGGAAATAAGTCATACACTACCAGCTATGACTACGAAATGCCTACAGCTACATACATAGGAAATGTGGCTATTAAGCCTGACATTGTGATATGGGACAAGGAGAATGTGGCAACCCTAGTTGAAGTAAGCATCCCTAATTATGCTGGTGTTTACAGAGCAGATAGGGAGAAAATAACAAAATACTTATGTAGGACATAAAAAGAAACTGGAATCTTAAGAAAGTACCGATCATAATTATAGTCATTATAACAGCAATCGAGCTAATGAAAAGAATGCCAAAAAACTATCTGGCGAATATACCAGGTGAACCAAGTTAAAAATATATACAAAGAATAGCACTTAGAATTTTAAAGTAAAATATATAGCAATATAAATAAATAGCAGTTAGAATTTTAAAAAGATCTTTCGGTTGGAGTAACTAAATTAATGGGAGAATGTTTGATATCCTGTAGAATGCTCTATCCCCAGCAAAAAAAAAAAAAGATATAAGAAAATTAAACCAGAGAGAAAAACCAAGTATGTGAAATTTATAGCGTGGATACAAAAAAGATAAGAAAATTTTAATTTTTTGCAAAGATGTGAGATTTGTTGCATCATATGAAAACACATACGAGAAACAATATCTGATGATCTTCCAATATCCATACCTCAACATCGTATTCCACCCTCATGAAACAAGGCAGCCTAACAATCTATTACACTTGACATGTTTGATATAATTTGGCGGTCGGGAAAAATAACGAAGGTCGACACAACAGGAGAAAAGTTCGCCACGTGTTTATTCACCCAAAGAGAAAAGGAAAAGAGAAAGAAAAGGACTCCTTACAAGGGAGAGTTAGAAATCAAAGGGACATAACTGAGGATGTTAATGGTTTATCCCTTAACACAATCTCTATCACGCAAGTGACCAACTATTTAAATCAAGACTGTTTTACAAATATGACAGCCTCTAAAGGAGTGGTTAAAAAAACTCCAGAAGTTCCATGACATAAAATTGGAAAAAATGGGCCAAAAAATATTTTGACAAGTATTTTGTGGATTCATTCACCCAGGACTTTATGTTTGAAATACACAGAAATAGTAAAGGTGAGCCATTTGACATGTCAGACCTAGGCCAAGATCAAAGTGTAGTATCTGTTCTTCAGATGTGGCACTTCCATTTCTCGTTCTCTTTCAGTGGAGGAGAAATCCTTCACGACTGAGACAATTTTTATTTTTGTACCTTTTCTCCACGTTAAAAAACGACCTTGGTGCCTTGCCTAACTCTGTCCCGTGGGGAGGCATTGTAAATAGGTACTATACAATAGGGCAGGTCGATTTTGAGACAACTGGGATGATAGTTGGGGTTTGACATCGAAAAGACTTACACGAAATATTTTTTCTCAAAATCGTTATCTTTGGTTGAGGAAATTACTTTAAAAGTTGAAAAATTGAAGCAATTAAAAGTTTTTCGGTGAAACAATCCATACTGTTAAGAAAATCGAATCATTATTTAGAATAATTTTTAAACAACATTTTTAAATAAAATGAGTGAGGATAATGAATTAATAAAATAAATATTAAGTGTAAAGGCAAAATTATGTTTTTTAAATAACTAGCGAGGGGCACCCGGCGTTGCCCGGGTGTTTGGGGGGGGGGGATTAAAAAAAAAAAAGTAAGTATGAGGATCGAACCCAAACCCTTGAAATGTGAAAAAAAAAAGTGCAATCTTAACGATTGCCTCACCGCGAGATGCTAACGGAAACACGTTTGAATTTATTTAATTAGTTGGATTTAGCACGTGCCCGTTTTAAATGAGGTCAAGTTTTGGCTGCGGGATAGTATTCATTTAGTGCTGAACGCTTTCCCCCCCCCTGAAGATGTTATAGGAAAAAGACTAACCTACATGCGGCGAGCGAGAAATATTGAATATTTATCTTCCCGAAATCGAGCAAATTAAATAGACAGGAGAGCTTCGTTGTTAAGTGTGAGATATTACGATTTGTATGTGATATAAAAAGTTTTAAAAAGTTGTGAAGCGAGCGACCGCTTCTCTGAAAGAAGCCTTTTGTAGACACACAGAAAAAGCGAACACACATGCATACATTTTCGTTTTTATATATAGATAGCAGGGCTACCCGGCGTTGCTCGGGACCATATAAACAATGAAAAAACAAAAGCAGATATTGAACATATGTTTTATTCTTAGGGGAGAGGAATCTTTCATCTCAAGTTTTAGCGTTACAAACAAACATTTGTCTTTTATATATATAGATAATGACAGGTTTTTTGGGGGCCCCCCTCGAAGATAACTGATCAGTTGACCAACTTCTAGTGGTCCGTTTGACGTGAAATTTCGATATTTGTCATCCGGGTGATGGGGCTTCGATATGATACCAAATTTGTCAAGTTTGGTTCCGTCTTTCAAAAGTTTTAGCGTTACAAACAAACATACATACACACAGACGTTTGGCTTTTATATATATAGAAGAAGATAGAAGAAGAAGATAACGACCAAAGTTCGCTTTTTCATTTCAGGAACTTTTTTGGAGTGGAAACATTTTAGATTTCACCGTCGCAAAACACGCTCGTTATTGATATTGAAAATTAACGTTTGTTTATTATTTAATTTGAAAACATTACGATTTAGGCTTAATTATTTTAAAAGGAAAAATGAAAAATTCTTGTTTAAAATATATATTATTATATTTCAAGTGTCTGCAGTTAATTTAAACTTATTTGTTTTATCTTTTTTAATTTGTCTTCTATTAGGTTGGTGCAAAAATAACGGCATTTTTGACGTTCAAATGAACGTTAAAAACATTATTTTTGCACCAACCTAATATTTCACATCAAATTCTATTTGAATTTTTTTAATTAAAATATGGTAATACTCCAGTTTTATATTTAAAAAAAAATAAAATAGTCCATAAACGTTTATTCTACACTTTCTTTACGAAACATTACCACGTAAATTTTCAAGTTTTTCTACTTAATAAAAAATACTTTGCAGAAAAGTAGTATTAAATTTTAATTTCTTTTATTTTTAGGGAGTAATTGTTTTTAAGCAGTGTTTTTCTTCTAAAATTATAGTTTTAAAATCAGATAACTCACAAAGATTAATACGAGTAAATAAGGAAATTCCTTTAAAGGTTTTTCGTTATTTGTGCATCTATGTTATTGTGCTAAAATAACTTTGTTATTTAGAAAGCTATTCTTAATATGGGAAGGGGTTGTATTGTAACTATTCTGTACTTTCACCTAAAAAATTAATAAACAAAAATATCATAAAAATTAAATTTAACTTGAAAATACTATTAAAAATAGCATAGTAACATAGATGCACAAGCACTGGTTTTTCAAACTCTAAACACTCGTTTAAAATGGCACAGCTACAGCAAGATTAAATCTGTTTTTGGATAAATTCATGTTATCGAAGGAGGAGCTAAAATCTTAAAATGTCTAAACTAAACACTGCTATGCGTCTGATTTGGTTTGGTCCTCTCTCTTCAATACATCTAATTCAACTCTACAAAGTTTTTCATTATTTCTTATAACCAGCACTTATTTTTTTTTAAATATGAAACTGGAAGATAGCCTAAAACAGTTTCCTTCAGTTATAATCCATTTATTTATTTTACTTTTCAGATTAGAATGTCAGTAAAAGCACAACGTTCACCCGTGGTTCACAAAATTTGCTGGTCCACCTTGTCATTTGGATGAAACAGCACCCCCAACTTCCCGACAAGTCATCCAGTTTAGTTATTTCCTCGAAAACAGTTTTCCTCACTTAAAAAAATTGTGAGATTTCTAAGTTAATTATCAAGGAAATAATTAGTATTTGGCAAATCCACAAATACCCTTGTTAAGGTAACATTATATAAGACAGAAAGTCAATATATTTTGCTATAAGAGGGCCAAACAGATTGACAGGAAATCTCTTGCAGCAATCAAAGTGAAAAGAATGAAGGAACAGCTACACAGACTGTTTGATATATCTTGTAGCTGTAAACTTTCTGTCTTGAGATGTGATGACTTTGCAGTAAAGTGCAAGACAGAAAATTGTCAAACAAGGCACATAATCTGCACTTGTCCTCCTAACAAGGAGATAAAATTAATTCTACAGATTCACCTGCAATTATGTTACTTTTTTGTGGAAAATAAAATAATATATTCGTATTTATTATGTAATCTGGCTCTATTATTAAACATGCAAATTTTCCAATTTTCAGGTTCCACGAGAAGAACTGCTATTTACAGCAATTTTTTAATTAATTGATGGAACAACAAAAAGCCTAACAACATTTACTGGTCCTTTGGGGAAACTTTGTATCAATAATGATCAAGATTTGCCTCAAGTAGAATTCTAAAAAAATTAGTGCCCTCCTGATTATCATTTTCTGACAGCAGAAGAAACAAATAATTTAAGTGTGAAGACCAGAGGCTACTTTTTGAGTATGCTGTTGGCATTTCTTGTGGAGAAGTTAACTTAGAAAATTGGGCCCTTAAATCAAGGAAGATGGCTAACATAAGCTACAAGATTAATGTGTTTATGGACTAGAGTTGTCTATCCTCAAACACTATGATAAATTAAACATTTTGGTCAAATTTATCATCCAAGTGTATGCAGTTAGTTGGTTTGAGATCAAAACCGACAATATTTTTTTAACCAACAACAGTATATTTCAATATGATTCAAGAACAAAATATTTAACTGAAATCCAAATTACTGTTTTAAACAGTTCAAAATATAGTACTTTTGCACTACTTCTGGAAAATATAATATCGATGATAAACTCAGATGAATTGGATGTGAGAGAAGAGGGCATTCAAACGATTTTGTCCATTAGATAAATAAATATTTATTAAATTTTATTAGTTTTTTTACTTTACCCAAACAATAGTTAGTTTTTATTCATATTAATCGCAAAAATATAAAAAATAAGTTTTCTCAAATAATTCTTTTTTTTTTTGTGTGTTGTTTTTCCAGAAAAAATATTACTCCCATCAATTTTGCAGCCATACACTGATCAAATTTGATTGATTTTTCTCAAAAAGTTGTATATGGGCAAGATATAGACGCATTATTACAAAATCATCGTGCCAGCAAATTAGACGTTAGTTTTCCTCAAAAGGAAATTATACAGAACAATTTTGTTCTATTATAAGTTTATATTGCCTCTAATAAAAAAATTAAAATACATGGTTCTGTAACTTGTATCAAGTTGTTATATTGTGTAATACATGTCCACATCTTTTTGAATTAGTTTTTTTTAACTATTTTTGTTTAATTAATGCAGTAAAGGTTGAGATATTTTGCTAGTTGTGATTCATAATTAAAATTATAATTCATGTATTTATTTTTCTTTCAATGTAATTCATATAATTTCTTTTATAATTTTATAGGAAATTGAATAAACTTTGATACCACGTTTGCCATGGTTATTATGAATAAAAGCAAATTAAATCAGAAAAAAATTTAAAAAGAATTTCGCATATTTTCTTTATATTTGTTGTAATTTTTATATGTAAATAAAGATCATTCTTTGCTTAATTTGATGCTATTTATAGTTTGTTTATTGGTCGAATGGCAAAAATTCACGAGAGTTTTAAATAAGAGGTATTATTTTCTTGATTTTTAAAAAATTAGCAGCTAGCGTTCCACGTCAAAATGTTATCACTTTTGTTGGTGCTATTAAAATAAATCAGTAAAATTGAATTTTTATTCAACAAATACAAAATAAACACCATACGAAAGAGGAAGATTTGCTCTTTCATTTAATATATATTTTATCCAAAAACAAATTCAAATAAATGAAATACAGGCTGGTGAACATAACCTAAAGTTGACCATTCTTTACGAATTCCACTCATTTTTCAGGCTGCTGCCGGTACCTACTTTCAATGTATTTCATATAAATTGAATATTTTATAAAAATAGTGAAATTTCAAAGTCAGTGTTGTGAAAAATGCTATGAAAATGAAGGATTTTTAAGCATTTTTCAACACAATTTTTAAAATTAAATGCTCCATTTTCTAAGATTGGAATCTAATTTTGGTATATGTTCTTATCACATCACATCCCAGCTATCATCAGCAGTGCCATGTTGATTTTCTGAAAAAAGTTGCAAATCGACCTGCCCTACTATACAATGGAATACAATGAAAAGTGTAAATATATGCACATGACGATCTATAACATGTTGAATATTGAATGCCGCAGCAATTCACGGGAACAGCAGTTGGACATGTTATACACCATCCACTATGACTCTCCACAATTCCTAAAACTACATGCCTTGAAACTAGCTGTTAAACCTGACATAATTATATGAGAAAATAAGTAGAAAGTCACAACCTCAGAAGATAATGTCTTCAATAATACTAGGTTAAAAAGAGTGAGAGTAAAAAATAACAAAATACCAGGTTTTATATACAACGTGAAAAACATTGGCATCTTAGGAAAATCTCTATTGCAGTAGTTATAGGAGAAACAGAAATTAAACAAAAGAATTTTAAAAACTACCTGGCAAATATATTTGGTGGATCAAGTGCAAGAGAGATTTAAACAATTGCTCAAAAGGAGATGTGCAAATCTTAAAATGATTGTTCAGTGGAAATGTATGAGAAAAATTGTGAATGCCTGGCATCCAGTAGGATGGGCCATCACCAGCTTAAACAAAAACATTAAATTAAAAAAGAGACAAAAACCATTCCTTTGACGTATGTGATATTTGCATAGTTGTGCATATGCATTTGTTGTGTCATATGCAAAAATATGGACAACCAAAGAACTTTAATAGAACCTTATAAGTTATATGTGAAGGGAGCCCATTAATTTCTGGGAACGTCGACTGAGATTAATTTATTTATTGCAGAATATTATCATTATCTTTCAAAGATATGGTTAAGAAGAGACAAAAACAGCAATGGATGGCAGTAATTGCCGAGAATGCAGTTAGGAGATTCGAAGTTCCTATCCCGTCGTGGTAACAACCTGACAAAGGCCAGAGGAATAGTTGGCCAAAACGTGATGAAAATAAATCTAAGAAAGATGAGGTTTATATTCCGCAAAAATTACATTAATAAACATAATACAATAAATACTCATCTCAATAATAAATAAAAATTAATAAAAATAATACTCATCTCAATAATAAATAAAAATTAATACACATAATACTCATCTCAATAATAAATACAAATTAATAAAAATAATACTCATCCCAATAATAAATAAAAATTAATAAAAATAATACTCATCTCAATAATAAATAAATATTAATAAACATAAAACTCATCTCAATAATAAATAAACATTAATAAATATAATACTCATCTCAATAATAAATAAAAATTAATAAAAATAAAACTCATCTCAATAATAAATAAAAATTAATAAACATAATACTCATCTCAATAATAAATAAAAATTAATAAACATAATACTCATCTCAATAATAAAAAAAAATTAATAAACATTATACTACTCTCAATAACAAATAAAAATTAATAAAAATAATACTCATCTTAATAATAAATAAAAAATAATAAAAATAATACTCATCTCAATAACAAATAAAAATTAATAAAAATAATACTCATCTGAACAAAAAATAAAAGTTAATACAATAAATACTCATCTCAACAATAAATAAAAATTAATAAAAATAATACTCATCTCAACACAAATACATTAATAAAAATAATACTCATCTCAATAACAAATACATTAATAAAAATAATACACATCTCAAAAATAAATACATCAATAATAATAATACTCATCTCAATTAGAAATAGATTAATGAATATAATACTCATCTCAATAAAAAAAAATAATACTCATCCCAACAATAAATAAAAATTAATAAAAATAATACTCATCCTACCAATAAATAAAAATTAATAGAAATAATACTCATTTCAACAATAAATAAAAATGGATAAAAATAATACTCATCCCAACAATAAATAAAAATTTATAAAGATTATTCTCATCCCAACAATAAATAAAAATTAATAAAAATAATACTCATCCCAACAATAAATAAAAATTAATAAAAATAATACCCATCCCAACAACCAATACAAATTAGTAAAAAGAATACACATCCTAACAATAAATAAAAATTAATAAAAATAATACCCATCCCAACAATAAATAAACATTAATAAAAAAAAACCCACATCCCCACAATAAATAAAAATTAATAAAAATAATACTCATCTCAACAATAAATAAAAATTGATAAAAATAATACTCATCCCAACAATAAATAAAAATTAATAAAAATAATACTCATCCTAACAATCAATAAAAATTATTAAAAATAATACTCATCCCAACAATAAATAAAAATTAATAACAATAATACTCATCCTACCAATAAATAAAAATTAATAGAAAAAATACTCATCCCAACAATAAATAAAAATTAATAAAAATAATACTCATCCAACAATAAATAAAAATTAATAAAAATAATACTCATCCCAACAATAAATAAAAATTAATAAAAATAATACCCATCCCAACAATAAATAAAAATTAATAAAAATAATACTCATCCAAACAATAAATAAAAATTAATAAAAATAATACCAATCCCAACAATAAATAAAAATTAATAAAAATAATACTCATCCAACAATAAATAAAAATTAATAAAAATAATACTCATCCCAACAATAAATAAAAATTAATAAAAATAATACCCATCCCAACAATAAATAAAAATTAATAAAAATAATACTCATCCAAACAATAAATAAAAATTAATAAAAATAATACCCATCCCAACAATAAATAAAAATTAATAAAAATAATACTCATCCAACAATAAATAAAAATTAATAAAAATAATACTCATCCCAACAATAAATAAAAATTAATAAAAATAATACCCATCCCAACAATAAATAAAAATTAATAAAAATAATACTCATCCAAACAATAAATAAAAATTAATAAAAATAATACCCATCCCAACAATAAATAAAAATTAATAAAAATAATACTCATCCCAACAATAAATAAAAATTAATAAAAATAATACCCATCCCAACAATAAATAAAAATTAATAAAAATAATACTCATCCAAACAATAAATAAAAATTAATACAAATAATACCCATCCCAACAATAAATAAAAATGTATAAAAATAATACTCATCCCAACAATAAATAAAAATTATTAAAAATAATACTCATCCCAACAAAAAAATTAAAAATTAATAAAAATAATAGCAATCCCAGTAATAAATAAAAATTAATAAAAATAATACTCATCCCAACAATAAATGAAAATTAATATCAATAATACTCATCCCAACAATAAATAAAAATTAATAAAAATAATACTCATCCCAACAAAAAATAAAAATTAATAAAAATATTACAAATCACAACAATAAATAAAAATTAATAAAAATAATACTCATCCCAACAATAAATAAAAATTAGTAAAAATAATACTAATCCGAACAATAAATAAAAATTAATAAAAAATAATACTCATCCTAACAATAAATAAAAATTAATAAAAATAATACTCATCTCAATAATAAATAAAAATTAATAAAAATAATACTCATCTAAATAATAAATAAAAATTAATAAAAATAATACTCATCCTAACAATAAATAAACATTAATAAAAATAATACTCATCCCAACAATAAATAAAAATCAATAAAAATAATACTCATCCTAACAATAAATAAACATTAATAAAAATAATACTCATCCTAACAATAAATAAAAATTAATAAAAATAATACTCATCTAAACAATAAATACAAATTAATAAAAATAATACTAATCCTAACAATAAATAAACATTAATAAAAATAATACTCATCCCAACAATAAATAAAAATTAATAAAAATAATACTCATCCCAACAATAAATAAAAATCAATAAAAATAATACTCATCCTAACAATAAAGAAAAATTAATAAAAATAATACTCATCCTAACAATAAATAAAAATTAATAAAAATAATACTCATCCCAACAATAAATAAAAATTAATAAAAATAATACTCATCCTAACAATAAATAAAAATTAATAAAAATAATACTCATCCTAACAATAAATAAAAATTAATAAAAATAATACTCATCCCAACAATAAATAAAAAATTAATAAAAATAATACTCATCCTAACAATAAATAAAAATTAATAAAAATAATACTCATCCCAACAATAAATAAAAATTAATAAAAATAATACTCATCCTAACAATAAATAAACATTAATAAAAATAATACTCATCCCAACAATAAATAAAAATTAATAAAAATAATACTCATCCCAACAATAAATAAACATTAATAAAAATAATACTCATCCTAACAATAAATAAAAATTAATAAAAATAATACTCATCCCAACAATAAATAAAAATTAATAAAAATAATACTCATCCCAACAATAAATAAAAATTAATAAAAATAATACTCATCCAAACAATAAATAAAAATTAATAAAAATAATACTCATCCCAACAATAAATGAAAATTAATAAAAATAATACTCATCCCAACAATAAATAAAAATTAATAAAAATAATACTCATCCTAACAATAAATAAAAATTAATAAAAATAATACCCATCCCAACAATAAATAAAAATTAATAAAAATAATACTCATCCTAACAATAAATATAAATTAATAAAAAGAATACTCATCTTTACAAAAAATAAAAATTAATAACAATAATACTCATCTCAACAATACATAAAAATTAATAAAAATAATACTCATCCCAACAAAAAAATTAAAAATTAATAAAAATAATAGCCATCCCAGTAATAAATAAAAATTAATAAAAATAATACTCATCCCAACAATAAATAAAAATTAATAGAAATAATACTCATCCCAACAATAAATAAAAATTCATAAAACTAATACTCATCCAACAATAAATAAAAATTAATAAAAATAATACTCATCCCAAAAATAAATAAAAATTAATAAAAATAATACTCATCCCAACACTAAATAAAAATTAATAAAAATAATACTCATCCCAACAATAAATAAAAATTAATAAAAATAATACCCATCCCTACAATCAATAAAAATTAATAAAAATAATACTCATCCCAACAATACATCAAAATTAATAAAAATTATACTCATCCTAACAATAAATAAACATTAATAAAAATAATACCCATCCCAACAATAAATAAACATTAATAAAAAATTACCCACATCCCAACAATAAATAAAAATTAATAAAAATAATACTCATCTCAACAATAAATACAAATTGATAAAAATAATACTCAACCTAACAACAAATAAAAATTAATACAAATAATACTCATATCAACAATAACTAAAAATTAATAAAAATAATACTCATCCCAACAATAAATAACAATTAATAAAAATAATACTCATACCAACAATAAATAAAAATTAATAAAAATAATACCCATCCCAACAATACATGAAAATGATTAACAATAATACTCATCCCAGCAATAAATAAAAATTAATAAAAATAATACTCATCCTAACAATAAATAAAAATTAATAAAAATAATACTCATCCCAACAATACAAAAAAATTAATCAAAATAATACTCATCCTAACAATAAATAAAAATTAATAGAAATAATACTCATCCCAACAATAAATAAAAATTCATAAAAATAATACTCATCCTTACAATAAATAAAAATTAATAAAAATAATACTCATCCCAACAATAAATAAAAATTAATAAAAATAATACTCATCCTTACAATAAATAAAAATTAATAAAAATAATACTCACCCCAACAATAAATAAAAATTAATAAAAATAATACCCATCCCAACAATAAATAAAAATTAATAAAAATCATACTTATCCTAACAATAAATAAAAATTAATAAAAATAATACTCATCCCAACAATAAATAAACATTAATAAAAATAATACTCATCCCAACAATAAATAAAAATTAATAAAAATAATACTCATCCTAACAATAAATAAAAATTAATAACAATAATACTCATCCTTCCAATAAATAAAAATTGATAAAAATAATACTTATCCCAACAATAGATAAAAATTAATAAAAATCATACTCATCCTAACAATAAATAAAAATTAATAAAAAGAATACTCATCCCAACAATAAATAAAAATTAATACTCATCCCAACAATAAATAAAAATTAATAAAAATAATACTCATCCCAACAATAAATAAAAATTAATAAAAATAATACTCATCCCAACAATAAATAAAAATTAATAAAAAAAAATTACTCATCCTAAACATTAAATAAACATTAATAAAAATAATATCCATCCCAACAATAAATAAACATTAATAAAAAATAACCCACATCCCAACAATAAATAAAAATTAATATAAATAATACTCATGTTAACAATAAATATAAATGGGTAAAAATAATACTCATCCTAACAATACATAAAAATTAATAAAGATTATACTCATCCCAACAATAAATAAAAATTAATAAAAATAATACTCATCCTAACAATAAACAAAAATTAATAAAAATAATACTCATCCTAACAATAAATAAAAATTAATAAAAATAATACTCATACCAACAATAAATAAAAATTAATACAAATAATACTCATCCCAACAATAAATAAAAATTAATAAAAATAATACCCATCCCAACAATCAATTAAAATTAGTATAAAGAATACCTATCCCAACAATAAATAAAAATTAATAAAAGTAATACCCATCCCAAAAATCAATAAAAATTAGTAAAAAGAATACTCATCCCAACAATAAATAAAAATTAATAAAAATAATACCCATCCCAACAATAAATAAAAATTAATAAAAATAATACTCATCCTAACAATAAATAAAAATTAATAAAAATAATACCCATCCCAACAATAAATAAACATTAATAAAAAATAACCCACATCTCAACAATAAATAAAAATTAATAAAAATAATAATCATCTCAACAATAAATAAAAATGGATAAAAATATTACTCATCCTAACAATAAATATAAATTAATAAAGATTATACTCATCCCAACAATAAATAAAAATTAATAAAAATAATACTCCTCCCAACAATAAATAAAAATTAATAAAAATAATACCCATCCCAACAATAAATAAAAAGTAATAACAATAATACTCATCCCAACAATAAATAAAAATTAACAAAAATAATACTCATCCCAACAATAAATAAAAATTAATAAAAATAATACTCATCCCAACAATAAATGAAAATAAACAAAAATAATACCCATCCCAACAATAAATAAAAATTAACAAAAATAATACCCATCCCAACCATAAATCAAAATTAACAAAAATAATACCCATCCCAACAATAAATAAAAATTAACAAATATAATACCCATCCCAACAATAAATAAAAATTACCAAAAATAATACCCATCCCAACAATAAATAAAAATTAACAAAAATAATACTCATCCCAACAATAAATAAAAATTAATAAAAATAATACTCATCCCAACAATAAATGAAAATTAACAAAAATAATACCCATCCCAACAATAAATAAAAATTAATAACAATAATACTCATCCCAACAATAACTAAAAATTAACAAAAATAATACCCATCCCAACAATAAATAAAAATTAATAAAAATAATACTCATCCCAACAATAAATGAAAATTAACAAAAATAATACCCATCCCAACAATAAATGAAAATTAATAAAAATAATACCCATCCCAACAATAAATAAAAATTAATAAAAATAATACTCATCCGAACAATAAATAAAAATTAATAAAAATAATACCAATCCCAACAATAAATAAAAATTAATAACAATAATACTCATCCCAACAATAAATAAAAATTAACAAAAATAATACTCATCCCAACAATAAATAAAAATTAATAAAAATAATACTCATCCCAACAATAAATGAAAATTAACAAAAATAATACCCATCCCAACAATAAATGAAAATTAACAAAAATAATACCCATCCCAACAATAAATAAAAATTAACAAAAATAATACCCATCCCAACAATAAATAAAAATTAACAAAAATAATACTCATCCCAACAATAAATAAAAATTAATAAAAATAATACTCATCCCAACAATAAATAAAAATCAATAAAAATAATACTCATCCTAACAATAAAGAAAAATTAATAAAAATAATACTCATCCTAACAATAAATAAAAATTAATAAAAATAATACTCATCCCAACAATAAATAAAAATTAATAAAAATAATACTCATCCTAACAATAAATAAAAATTAATAAAAATAATACTCATCCTAACAATAAATAAAAATTAATAAAAATAATACTCATCCCAACAATAAATAAAAAATTAATAAAAATAATACTCATCCTAACAATAAATAAAAATTAATAAAAATAATACTCATCCCAACAATAAATAAAAATTAATAAAAATAATACTCATCCTAACAATAAATAAACATTAATAAAAATAATACTCATCCCAACAATAAATAAAAATTAATAAAAATAATACTCATCCCAACAATAAATAAACATTAATAAAAATAATACTCATCCTAACAATAAATAAAAATTAATAAAAATAATACTCATCCCAACAATAAATAAAAATTAATAAAAATAATACTCATCCCAACAATAAATAAAAATTAATAAAAATAATACTCATCCAAACAATAAATAAAAATTAATAAAAATAATACTCATCCCAACAATAAATGAAAATTAATAAAAATAATACTCATCCCAACAATAAATAAAAATTAATAAAAATAATACTCATCCTAACAATAAATAAAAATTAATAAAAATAATACCCATCCCAACAATAAATAAAAATTAATAAAAATAATACTCATCCTAACAATAAATATAAATTAATAAAAAGAATACTCATCTTTACAAAAAATAAAAATTAATAACAATAATACTCATCTCAACAATACATAAAAATTAATAAAAATAATACTCATCCCAACAAAAAAATTAAAAATTAATAAAAATAATAGCCATCCCAGTAATAAATAAAAATTAATAAAAATAATACTCATCCCAACAATAAATAAAAATTAATAGAAATAATACTCATCCCAACAATAAATAAAAATTCATAAAACTAATACTCATCCAACAATAAATAAAAATTAATAAAAATAATACTCATCCCAAAAATAAATAAAAATTAATAAAAATAATACTCATCCCAACACTAAATAAAAATTAATAAAAATAATACTCATCCCAACAATAAATAAAAATTAATAAAAATAATACCCATCCCTACAATCAATAAAAATTAATAAAAATAATACTCATCCCAACAATACATCAAAATTAATAAAAATTATACTCATCCTAACAATAAATAAACATTAATAAAAATAATACCCATCCCAACAATAAATAAACATTAATAAAAAATTACCCACATCCCAACAATAAATAAAAATTAATAAAAATAATACTCATCTCAACAATAAATACAAATTGATAAAAATAATACTCAACCTAACAACAAATAAAAATTAATACAAATAATACTCATATCAACAATAACTAAAAATTAATAAAAATAATACTCATCCCAACAATAAATAACAATTAATAAAAATAATACTCATACCAACAATAAATAAAAATTAATAAAAATAATACCCATCCCAACAATACATGAAAATGATTAACAATAATACTCATCCCAGCAATAAATAAAAATTAATAAAAATAATACTCATCCTAACAATAAATAAAAATTAATAAAAATAATACTCATCCCAACAATACAAAAAAATTAATCAAAATAATACTCATCCTAACAATAAATAAAAATTAATAGAAATAATACTCACCCAACAATAAATAAAAATTCATAAAAATAATACTCATCCTTACAATAAATAAAAATTAATAAAAATAATACTCATCCCAACAATAAATAAAAATTAATAAAAATAATACTCATCCTTACAATAAATAAAAATTAATAAAAATAATACTCATCCCAACAATAAATAAAAATTAATAAAAATAATACCCATCCCAACAATAAATAAAAATTAATAAAAATCATACTTATCCTAACAATAAATAAAAATTAATAAAAATAATACTCATCCCAACAATAAATAAACATTAATAAAAATAATACTCATCCCAACAATAAATAAAAATTAATAAAAATAATACTCATCCTAACAATAAATAAAAATTAATAACAATAATACTCATCCTTCCAATAAATAAAAATTGATAAAAATAATACTTATCCCAACAATAGATAAAAATTAATAAAAATCATACTCATCCTAACAATAAATAAAAATTAATAAAAAGAATACTCATCCCAACAATAAATAAAAATTAATACTCATCCCAACAATAAATAAAAATTAATAAAAATAATACTCATCCCAACAATAAATAAAAATTAATAAAAATAATACTCATCCCAACAATAAATAAAAATTAATAAAAAAAAATTACTCATCCTAAACATTAAATAAACATTAATAAAAATAATATCCATCCCAACAATAAATAAACATTAATAAAAAATAACCCACATCCCAACAATAAATAAAAATTAATATAAATAATACTCATGTTAACAATAAATATAAATGGGTAAAAATAATACTCATCCTAACAATACATAAAAATTAATAAAGATTATACTCATCCCAACAATAAATAAAAATTAATAAAAATAATACTCATCCTAACAATAAACAAAAATTAATAAAAATAATACTCATCCTAACAATAAATAAAAATTAATAAAAATAATACTCATACCAACAATAAATAAAAATTAATACAAATAATACTCATCCCAACAATAAATAAAAATTAATAAAAATAATACCCATCCCAACAATCAATTAAAATTAGTATAAAGAATACCTATCCCAACAATAAATAAAAATTAATAAAAGTAATACCCATCCCAAAAATCAATAAAAATTAGTAAAAAGAATACTCATCCCAACAATAAATAAAAATTAATAAAAATAATACCCATCCCAACAATAAATAAAAATTAATAAAAATAATACTCATCCTAACAATAAATAAAAATTAATAAAAATAATACCCATCCCAACAATAAATAAAAATTAATAAAAATAATACTCATCCCAACAATAAATGAAAATTAACAAAAATAATACCCATCCCAACAATAAATGAAAATTAACAAAAATAATACCCATCCCAACAATAAATAAAAATTAACAAAAATAATACCCATCCCATCAAGAAATAAAAATTAACAAAAATAATACTCCTCCCAACAATAAATAAAAATTAATAAAAATAATACCCATCCCAACAATAAATAAAAAGTAATAACAATAATACTCATCCCAACAATAAATAAAAATTAACAAAAATAATACTCATCCCAACAATAAATAAAAATTAATAAAATAATACTCATCCCAACAATAAATGAAAATAAACAAAAATAATACCCATCCCAACAATAAATAAAAATTAACAAAAATAATACCCATCCCAACCATAAATCAAAATTAACAAAAATAATACCCATCCCAACAATAAATAAAAATTAACAAATATAATACCCATCCCAACAATAAATAAAAATTACCAAAAATAATACCCATCCCAACAATAAATAAAAATTAACAAAAATAATACTCATCCCAACAATAAATAAAAATTAATAAAAATAATACTCATCCCAACAATAAATGAAAATTAACAAAAATAATACCCATCCCAACAATAAATAAAAATTAATAACAATAATACTCATCCCAACAATAACTAAAAATTAACAAAAATAATACCCATCCCAACAATAAATAAAAAGTAATAACAATAATACTCATCCCAACAATAAATAAAAATTAATAAAAATAATACTCATCCAAACAATAAATGAAAATTTACAAAAATAATACCCATCCCAACAATAAATAAAAATTAACAAAAATAATACCCATCCCAACAATAAATAAAAATTAACAAAAATAATACCCATCCCAACAATAAATAAAAATTAACAAAAATAATACCCATCCCAACAATAAATAAAAATTAACAAAAATAATACTCATCCCAACAATAAATAAAAATTAATAAAAATAATACTCATCCCAACAATAAATGAAAATTAACTAAATAATACATCCCAACAATAAATAAAAATTAATAACAATAATATTCATCCCAACAATAAATAAAAATTAACAAAAATAATACCCATCCCAACAATAAATAAAAATTAATGAAAATAATACTCATCCCAACAATAAATGAAAATTAACAAAAATAATACCCATCCCAACAATAAATAAAAATTAATAAAAATAATACCCATCCCAACAATAAATAAAAATTAATAAAAATAATACTCATCCCAACAATAAATAAAAATTAATAAAAATAATACCTATCCCAACAATAAATAAAAATTAATAACAATAATACTCATCCCAACAATAAATAAAAATTAACAAAAATAATACTCATCCCAACAATAAATAAAAATTAATAAAAATAATACTCATCCCAACAATAAATGAAAATTAACAAAAATAATACCCATCATAACAATAAATGAAAATTAACAAAAATAATACCCATCCCAACAATAAATAAAAATTAACAAAAATAATACCCATCCCATCAATAGATAAAAATTAACAAAAATAATACTCATCCCAACAATAAATAAAAATTAATAAAAATAATACTCATCCCAACAATAAATAAAAATGAATAAAAATAATACTCATCTCAACAATAAAAAAAATTAATAAAAATAATACTCATCCTAACAATAAAAACAAATTAATAAAAATAATACTCGTCCACACAATAAATAAAAATGAATAAATATGATACTCATCCTAACAATAAATAAAAATTAATAAAAATAATACTCATCCCAACAATAAATAAAAATTAATAAAAATAATACTCATCCCAAAATAAATAAAAATTAATAAAAATAATACTCATCCCAACAATAAATAAAAATTAATAAAAATAATACCTATCCCAAGAATAAATAAAAATTAATAACAATAATACTCATCCCAACAATAAATAAAAATTAACAAAAATAATACTCATCCCAACAATAAATAAAAATTAATAAAAATAATACTCATCCCAACAATAAATGAAAATTAACAAAAATAATACCCATCCCAACAATAAATGAAAATTAACAAAAATAATACCCATCCCAACAATAAATAAAAATTAACAAAAATAATACCCATCCCATCAAGAAATAAAAATTAACAAAAATAATACTCATCCCAACAATGAACAAAAATTAATAAAAATAATACTCCTCCCAACAATAAATAAAAATTAATAAAAATAATACCCATCCCAACAATAAATAAAAAGTAATAACAATAATACTCATCCCAACAATAAATAAAAATTAATAAAAATAATACTCATCCCAACAATAAATGAAAATTAACAAAAATATTACCCATCCCAACAATAAATAAAAATTAACAAAAATAATACCCATCCCAACAATAAATAAAAATTAACAAAAATAATACCCATCCCAACAATAAATAAAAATTAACAAAAATAATACATATCCCAACAATAAATAAAAATTAACAAAAATAATACCCATCCCAACAATAAATAAAAATTAACAAAAATAATACTCATCCCAACAATAAATAACAATTAATAAAAATAATACTCATCCCAACAATAAATGAAAATTAACTAAATAATACCCATCCCAACAATAAATAAAAATTAATAACAATAATACTCATCCCAACAATAAATAAAAATTAATAAAAATAATACTCATCCCAACAATAAATGAAAATTAACAAAAATAATACCCATCCCAACAATAAATAAAAATTAACAAAAATAATACCCATCCCAACAATAAATAAAAATTAACAAAAATAATACCCATCCCAACAATAAATAAAAATTAACAAAAATAATACCCATCCCAACAATAAATAAAAATTTAAAAAAATAATACCCATCCCAACAATAAATAAAAATTAACAAAAATAATACTCATCCCAACAATAAATAAAAATTAATAAAAATAATACTCATCCCAACAATAAATGAAAATTAACTAAATAATACCCATCCCAACAATAAATAAAAATTAATAACAATAATACTCATCCCAACAATAAATAAAAATTAACAAAAATAATACCCATCCCAACAATAAATAAAAATTAATGAAAATAATACTCATCCCAACAATAAATGAAAATTAACAAAAATAATACCCATCCCAACAATAAATAAAAATTAATAAAAATAATACCCATCCCAACAATAAATAAAAATTAATAAAAATAATACTCATCCCAACAATAAATAAAAATTAATAAAAATAATACCTATCCCAACAATAAATAAAAATTAATAACAATAATACTCATCCCAACAATAAATAAAAATTAACAAAAATAATACTCATCCCAACAATAAATAAAAATTAATAAAAATAATACTCATCCCAACAATAAATGAAAATTAACAAAAATAATACCCATCCCAAAAATAAATGAAAATTAACAAAAATAATACCCATCCCAACAATAAATAAAAATTAACAAAAATAATACCCATCCCATCAATAAATAAAAATTAACAAAAATAATACTAATCCCAACAATAAATAAAAATTATTAAAAATAATACTCATCCCAACAATAAATAAAAATGAATAAAAATAATACTCATCTCAACAATAAATAAAAATGAATAAAAATAATACTCATCCTAACAATAAAAACAAATTAATAAAAATAATACTCGTCCACACAATAAATAAAAATGAATAAAAATGATACTCATCCTAACAATAAATAAAAATTAATAAAAATAATACTCATCCCAACAATAAACAAAAATTAATAAAAATATTACCTATCACAACAATAAATCAAAAATTTATAAAAATAATACTAATCCCAACAATAAATAAAAAGTAATAAAAATAATACTCATCCGAACAATAAATAAAAATTAATAAAAAATAATACTCATCCTAACAATAAATAAAAATTAATAAAAATAATACTCATCCCAACAATAAATAAAAATCAATAAAAAATAATTCTCATCCTAACAATAAATAAAAATTAATAAAAATAATACTCATCCTTCCAAAAAATAAAAATTAATAAAAATAATACTCATCTCAATAATAAATAAAAATTAGTAAAAATAATACTCATCCCAACAATAAATAAACATTAATAAAAATAATACTCATCCTAACAATAAATAAAAATTAATAAAAAAAATACTTATCTTTACAATAAATAAAAATTAATAAAAATAATACCCATCCCAACAATAAATAAAAATTAATAAAAATAATACTCATCCCAACAATACATAAAAATTAATAAAAATAATACTCATCCGAACAATAAATAACAATTAATAAAAATAATACTCATCCCAACAATAAATAAAAATTAATAAAAATAATACTCATCCCAACAATAAATAACAATTAATAAAAATAATACTCATCCCAACAATAAATAAAAATTAATAAAAATAATACTCATCCCAACAATAAATAAAAATTATTAAAAATAATACTCATCCCAACAATAAATAAAAATGAATAAAAATAATACTCATCTCAACAATAAATAAAAATGAATAAAAATAATACTCATCCTAACAATAAAAACAAATTAATAAAAATAATACTCGTCCACACAATAAATAAAAATGAATAAAAATGATACTCATCCTAACAATAAATAAAAATTAATAAAAATAATACTCATCCCAACAATAAACAAAAATTAATAAAAATATTACCTATCACAACAATAAATAAAAATTTATAAAAATAATACTAATCCCAACAATAAATAAAAAGTAATAAAAATAATACTCATCCGAACAATAAATAAAAATTAATAAAAAATAATACTCATCCTAACAATAAATAAAAATTAATAAAAATAATACTCATCCCAACAATAAATAAAAATCAATAAAAAATAATTCGCATCCTAACAATAAATAAAAATTAATAAAAATAATACTCATCCTTCCAAAAAATAAAAATTAATAAAAATAATACTCATCTCAATAATAAATAAAAATTAGTAAAAATAATACTCATCCCAACAATAAATAAACATTAATAAAAATAATACTCATCCTAACAATAAATAAAAATTAATAAAAATAATACTCATCTTTACAATAAATAAAAATTAATAAAAATAATACCCATCCCAACAATAAATAAAAATTAATAAAAATAATACTCATCCCAACAATACATAAAAATTAATAAAAATAATACTCATCCGAACAATAAATAACAATTAATAAAAATAATACTCATCCCAACAATAAATAAAAATTAATAAAAATAATACTCATCCCAACAATAAATAACAATAATTAAAAATAATACTCATCCCAACAATAAATAAAAATTAATAAAAATAATACTCATCCCAACAATAAATAAAAATTAATAAAAATAATACTCATCCCAACAATAAATAAAAATTAATAAAAATAATACTCATCCCAACAATACATAAAAAGTAATAAAAATAATACTCATCCCAACAATAAATAACAATTAATAAAAATAATACTCATCCAAACAATAAATAAAAATTTATAAAAATAATACTCATCCCAACAATAAATGAAAATTAATAAAAATAATACTCATCCCAACAATAAATAAAAATTAATAAAAATAATACCCATCCCAACAATCAATAAAAATTAATTAAAAAAATTACTTATCCTAAACATTAAATAAAAATTAATAAAAATAATGCCCATCACAACAATAAATAAAAATTAATAAAAATAATACTCATCCCAACAAAAAATAAAAATTAATAAAAATAATACCCATCCCAACAATAAATAAAAATGTATAAAAATAATACTCATCCCAACAATAAATAAAAATTAATAAAAATAATACTCATCCCAACAATAAATAAAAATTAATAAAAATAATACCAATCCCAACAATAAATAAAAATTAATAAAAATAATACTCATCCCCACAATAAATAAAAATTAATAAAAATAATACTCATCCTAACAATAAATAAAAATAAATAAAAAGAATACTCATCTTTACAATAAATAAAAATTAATAAAAATAATACTCATCCCAACAATAAATAAAAATTAATAAAAATAATATTCATCTCAACAATACATAAAAATTAATAAAAATAATACTCATCCCAACAATAAATAAAAATTAATAAAAATAATATTCATCCCAACAATAAATAAAAATAAATAAAAACAATACTCATCTTTACAATAAATAAAAATTAATAAAAATAATACTCATCCCAACAATAAATAAAAATTAATAAAAAATAATACTCATCCTTACAATTAATAAAAATAAATAAAAAGAATACTCATCTTTACAATAAATAACAATTAATAAAAATAATACTCATCCCAACAATAAATAACAATTAATACAAATAATACTCATCCCAACCAAAAAAATTAAAAATTAATAAAAATAATAGCCATCCCAGTAATAAATAAAAATTAATAAAAATAATACTCATCCCAACAATAAATGAAAATGAATATCAATAATACTCATCCCAACAATAAATAAAAATTAATAAAAATAATACTCATCCCAACAAAAAATAAAAATTAATAAAAATATTACAAATCACAACAATAAATAAAAATTAATAAAAATAATACTCATCCCAACAATAAATAAAAATTAATAAAAATAATACTAATCCGAACAATAAATAAAAATTAATAAAAAATAATACTCATCGTAACAATAAATAAACATTAATACAAATAATACTCATCCTAACAATAAATAAAAATCAATAAAAATAATACTCATCCAAACAATAAATAAACATTAATAAAAATAATACTCATCCTAACAATAAATAAACATTAATAAAAATAATACTCATCCCCAACAATAAATAAAAATTAATAAAAATAATACTCATCCCAACAATAAATAAAAAGTAATAACAATAATACTCATCCTAACAATAAAAAAAATCAATAAAAATAATACTCATCCTAACAATAAATAAACATTAATAAAAATAATACTCATCCCAACAATAAATAAAAATCAATAAAAATAATACTCATCCTACCAATAAATAAAAATTAATAGAAATAATACTCATCCCAACAATAAATAAAAATTCATAAAACTAATACTCATCCAACAATAAATAAAAATTAATAAAAATAATACTCATCCCAAAAATAAATAAAAATTAATAAAAATAATACTCATCCCAACACTAAATAAAAATTATTAAAAATAATACCCATCCCTACAATCAAAAAAAAATTAACAAAAATAATACTCATCCCAACAATACATCAAAATTAATAAAAATTATACTCATCCTAACAATAAATAAACATTAATAAAAATAATAACCATCCCAACAATAAATAAACATTTATAAAAAATTACCCACATCCCAACAATAAATAAAAATTAATAAAAATAATACTCATCTCAACAATAAATAAAAATTAATAAAAATAATACCAATCTTAACAATAAATAAAAATGTATAACAATAATACTCATCCCAACAATAAATAAAAATTAAAAAACATAATACTCATCCCAACAAAAAATAAAAATTAATAAAAATAATACTCATCCCAATATTAAATGAAAATTAACAAAAATAATACCCATCCAAACAATAAATGAAAATTAACAAAAATAATACCCATCCCAACAATAAATAAAAATTAACAAAAATAATACCCATCCCAACAATAAATAAAAATTAACAAAAATAATACTCATCCCAACAATAAATAAAAATTAATAAAAATAATACTCATCCCAACAATAAATAAAAATGAATAAAAAAAATACTCATCCCAACAATAAATAAAAATTAATAAAAATAATACTCATCCCAACAATAAATACAAATTAATAAAAATAATACTCATCCTAACAATAAATAAAAATGAATAAAAATAATACTCATCTCAACAATAAAAAAAATTAATAAAAATAATACTCATCCTAACAATAAAAACAAATTAATAAAAATAATACTCGTCCACACAATAAATAAAAATGAATAAAAATGATACTCATCCTAACAATAAATAAAAATTAATAAAAATAATACTCATCCCAAAAATAAACAAAAATTAATAAAAATATTACCCATCACAACAATAAATAAAAATTTATAAAAATAATACTAATCCCAACAATAAATAAAAAGTAATTAAAATAATACTCATCCGAACAATAAATAAAAATTAATAACAAATAATACTCATCCTAACAATAAATAAAAATTAATAAAAATAATACTCATCCCAACAATAAATAAAAATCAATAAAAAATAATTCTCATCCTAACAATAAATAAAAATTAATTAAAATAATACTCATCTCAATAATAAATAAAAATTAGTAAAAATAATACTCATCCCAACAATAAATAAAAATTAACAAAAATAATATTCATCCCAACAATAAATAAAAATGAATACAAATTATACTCATCCTAACAATAAATACAAATTAATAAAAATAATACTCATCCTTACAATAAATAAAAATTATTAAAAATAATACTCATCCCAACAATAAATAAAAATTAATAAAAATAATACCCATCCCAACAATAAAGAACAATTAACGAAAATAACTCCCAACCTAACAATAAATAAAAATTAATAAAAATAATACTCATCCCAACAATAAATAAAAATTAATAAAAATAATACTCATCCCAACAATAAATAAAAATTAATAAAAATAATACCCATCCCAACAATAAAGAACAATTAACAAAAATAACTCCCAACCCAACAATAAATAAAAATTAACAAAAATAATACTCATCCCAACAACAAATAAAAAATTCATAAAAATAATACTCATCCCAACAATAAATAAAAATTTATAAAAAATAATGCTCATCCCAACAACAAATAAAAATTAATAAAAATTATACTCATCCTAACAATAAAAAAAAATTAATAAAAATAATACTCATCCTAACAATAAATAAAAATTAATAAAAATAATACTCATCCTAACAATAAATAAAAATTAATAAAAATAATACTCATCTCAATAATAAATAAAAATAATACTCATCCAACAATACATAAAAATTAAACAATATAATACTCATCCTAACAACAAATAAAAATTATTAAAAATAATACTCATCCCAACAATAAATAAAAATTAATAAAAATAATACCCATCCCAACAATCAATTAAAATTAATTAAAAAATTACTCATCCTAAACATTAAATAAAAATTAATAAAAATAATACCCATCCCAACAATAAATAAAAATTAATAAAAATAATACCCATCCCAACAATCAATAAAAATTAATAAAAATAATACTCATCCCAACAATAAATAAAAATTAATAAAAATAATACTCATCCCAACAATAAATAAAAATTAATAAAAATAATACCCATCCCAACAATCAATAAAAATTAGTAAAAAGAATACTCATCCAACAATAAATAAAATTTAATAAAAATAATACCCATCCCAACAATAAATAACAATTAATAAAAATAATTCCCAACCCAACAATAAATAAAAATTAATAAAAATAATACTCATCCAAACAATAAATAAAAATTAATAAAAATAATACTCATCCCAACAATAAATAAAAATTAATAAAAATAATACTTATCCTAACAATAAATAAAAATTAATAAAAATAATAGTCACTCCAACAATAAATAAAAATTAATAAAAATAATACTCATCCCAACTATAAATACACATTAATAAAAATAATACTCATCCAACAATAAATAAAAATTAATAAAAAATAATACTCATCCCAACAACAAATAAAAATTAATAAAAATTATACGCATCCTAACAATAAAAAAAAATTAATAAAAATAATACTCATCCCAACAATAAATAAAAATTAATAAAAATAATACTCATCCCAAAAACAAATAAAAATTTATAAAAATAATACTCATCCTAACAATAAATAAAAATTAATAAAAATAATACTCATCCAAACAATAAATAAAAATTAATAAAAATAATACGCAGCTCAATAATAAATAAAAAGTAATAAAAATAATACTCATTCCAACAATAAATAAAAATTAATAAAAATAATACTCATCCTAACAATAAATAAAAATTAATAAAAAGAATACTCATCTTTACAATAAATAAAAATTAATAAAAATAATACTCATCCTAACAATAAATAAAAAGTAATAAAAAGAATACTCATTTTTACAATAAATAAAAAGTAATAAATATAATACTAATTCCAACAATAAATAAAAATTAATAAAAATAATACTCATCCTAACAATAAATAAAAATTAATAAAAAGAATACTCATCTTTACAATAAATAAAAATTAATAAAAATAATACTCATCCTAACAATAAATAAAAAGTAATAAAAATAATACTCATCCAAACAATAAATAAAAATTAATTAAAATAATACTCAGCTCAATAATAAATAAAAAGTAATAAAAATAATACTCATTCCAACAATAAATAAAAATTAATAAAAATAATACTCATCCTAACAATAAATAAAAATTAATAAAAATAATACTCATCCAAACAATAAATAAAAATTAATAAAAATAATACTCATCCCAAAAACAAATAAAAATTTATAAAAATAATACTCATCCTAACAATAAATAAAAATTAATAAAAATAATACTCATCCAAACAATAAATAAAAATTAATAAAAATAATACTCAGCTCAATAATAAATAAAAAGTAATAAAAATAATACTCATTCCAACAATGAATAAAAATTAATAAAAATAATACTCATCCTAACAATAAAGAAAAATTAATAAAAAGAATACTCATCTTTACAATAAATAAAAATTAATAAAAATAATACTCATCCTAACAATAAATAAAAAGTAATAAAAAGAATACTCATCTTTACAATAAATAAAAAGTAATAAAAATAATACTCATTCCAACAATAAATAAAAATTAATAAAAATAATACTCATCCTAACAATAAATAAAAATTAATAAAAAGAATACTCATCTTTACAATAAATAAAAATTAATAAAAATAATACTCATCCTAACAATAAATAAAAAGTAATAAAAATAATACTCATCCAAACAATAAATAAAAATTAATAAAAATAATACTCAGCTCAATAATAAATAAAAAGTAATAAAAATAATACTCATTCCAACAATAAATAAAAATTAATAAAAATAATACTCATCCTAACAATAAATAAAAATTAATAAAAATAATACTCATCCAAACAATAAATAAAAATTAATAAAAATAATACTCAGCTCAATAATAAATAAAAAGTAATAAAAATAATACTCATTCCAACAATAAATAAAAATTAATAAAAATAATACTCATCCTAACAATAAATAAAAATTAATAAAAAAGAATACTCATCTTTACAATAAATAAAAATTAATAAAAATAATACTCATCCCAACAATAAATAAAAATAATACTCATCTCAACAATACATAAAAATTAAAAAATATAATACTCATCCTAACAATAAATAAAAATAATTAAAAATAATACTCATCCCAACAATAAATAAAAATTAATAAAAATAATACCCATCCTAACAATCAATAAAAATTAATTAAAAAATTACTCATCCTAAACATTAAATAAAAATTAATAAAAATAATACCCATCCCAACAATAAAGAAAAATTATTAAAAATAATACTCATCCCAACAATAAATAACAATTAATAAAAATAATACCCATCCCCACAATCAATAAAAATCTTTGAAATAATACTCATCCCAACAATAAATAAAAATTAATAAAAATAATACTCATCCCATCAATAAATAAAAATTAATAAAAATAATACCCATCCCAACAATCAATAAAAATTAGTAAAAAGAATACTCATCCAACAATAAATAAAAATTAATAAAAATAATACTCATCCCAACACTAAATAAAAATTAATAAAAATAATACTAATCCCAACAATAAATAAAAAAAATAAAAATAATACCCATCCCTACAATCAATAAAAATTAACAAAAATAATACTCATCCCAACAATACATCAAAATTAATAAAAATTATACTCATCCTAACAATAAATAAACATTAATAAAAATAATACCCATCCCAACAATAAATAAACATTTATAAAAAATTACCCACATCCCAACAATAAATAAAAATTAATAAAAATAATACTCATCTCAACAATAAATAAAAATTAATAAAAATAATACCAATCCCAACAATAAATAAAAATTAATAACAATAATACTCATCCCAACAATAAATAAAAATTAACAAAAATAATACTCATCCCAACAATAAATAAAAATTAATAAAAATAATACTCATCCCAATATTAAAAAAAAATTAACAAAAATAATACCCATCCCAACAATAAATGAAAATTAACAAAAATAATACCCATCCCAACAATAAATAAAAATTAACAAAAATAATACCCATCCCAACAATAAATAAAAATTAACAAAAATAATACTCATCCCAACAATAAATAAAAATTAATAAAAATAATACTCATCCTAACAATAAATAAAAATGAATACAAATTATACTCATCTCAACAATAAAAAAAATTAATAAAAATAATACTCATCCTAACAATAAAAACAAATTAATAAAAATAATACTCGTCCACACAATAAATAAAAATGAATAAAAATGATACTCATCCTAACAATAAATAAAAATTAATAAAAATAATACTCATCCCAAAAATAAACAAAAATTAATAAAAATATTACCCATCACAACAATAAATAAAAATTTATAAAAATAATACTCATCCCAACAACAAATAAAAATTCATAAAAATAATACTCATCCTAACAATAAATAAAAATTAATAAAAAATAATACTCATCCTAACAATAAATAAAAATTAATAAAAATAATACTCATCCCAACAATAAATAAAAATCAATAAAAAATAATTCTCATCCTAACAATAAATAAAAATTAATAAAAATAATACCCATCCCAACAATAAAGAACAATTAACAAAAATAACTCCCAACCCAACAATAAAATAAAAATTTAAAAAAATAATACTCATCCCAACAACAAATAAAAATTCATAAAAATAATACTCATCCCAACAATAAATAAAAATTTATAAAAATAATGCTCATCCCAACAACAAATAAAAATTAATAAAAATTATACTCATCCTAACAATAAAAAAAAATTAATAAAAATAATACTCATCCTAACAAAAAATAAAAATTAATAAAAATAATACTCATCTCAATAATAAATAAAAATAATACTCATCCAACAATACATAAAAATTAAAAAATATAATACTCATCCTAACAATAAATAAAAATTATTAAAAATAATACTCATCCCAACAATAAATAAAAAATTAATAAAAATAATACCCATCCCAACAATCAATTAAAATTATTAAAAATAATACTCATCCCAACAATAAATAAAAATTAATAAAAATAATACTCATCCCAACAACAAATAAAAATTAATAAAAACATTACCAATCCCAACAACAAATAAAAATTAATAAAAATAATACTCATCCCAACAACAAATAAAAATAAATAAAAATAATACTCATCCCAACAATAAATAAAAATTAATAAAAATAATACTCATCCTAACAATAAATAAAAATTAATAAAAATAATGCTCATCCCAACAACAAATAAAAATTAATAAAAATAATACTCATCCCAACAATAAATAAAAATTAATAAAAATAATACTCATCCTTCCAATAAATAAAAATTAATAAAAATAATACTCATCTCAATAATAAATAAAAATTAATAAAAATAATACTCATCCCAACGATAAATAAAAATAATACTAATCTCAACAATACATACAAATTAAAAAATATAATACTCATCCTAACAATAAATAAAAATAATTAAAAATAATACTCATCCCAACAATAAATAAAAATTAATAAAAATAATACCCATCCCAACAATCAATTAAAATTAATTAAAAAATTACTCATCCTAAACATTAAATAAAAATTAATAAAAATAATACCCATCCCAACAATAAATAAAAATTAATAAAAATAATACCCATCCCAACAATCAATAAAAATTAATAAAAATAATACTCATCCCAACAATAAATAAAAATTAATAAAAATAATACTCATCCCAACAATAAATAAAAATTGATAAAAATAATACCCATCCCAACAATCAATAAAAATTAGTAAAAAGAATACTCATCCAACTATAAATAAAAATTAATAAAAATAATACCCATCCCAACAATAAATAACAATTAATAAAAATAATTCCCAACCCAACAATAAATAAAAATTAATAAAAATAATACTCATCCAAACAATAAATAAAAATTAATAAAAATAATACTCATCCCAACAATAAATAAAAATTAATAAAAATAATACTTATCCTTACAATAAATAAAAATTAATAAAAATAATAGTCACTCCAACAATAAATAAAAATTAATAAAAATAATACTCATCCCAACTATAAATACACATTAAAAAAAATATTACTCATCCAACAATAAATAAAAATTCATAAAAATAATACTCATCCCAACAACAAATAAAAATTAATAAAAATAATACTCATCCCAACAATAAATAAAAATGAATAAAAATAATACTCATCTCAACAATAAAAAAAATTAATAAAAATAATTCTCATCCTAACAATAAAAACAAATTAATAAAAATAATACTCGTCCACACAATAAATAAAAATGAATAAAAATGATACTCATCCTAACAATAAATAAAAATTAATAAAAATAATACTCATCCCAAAAATAAACAAAAATTAATAAAAATATTACCCATCACAACAATAAATAAAAATTTATAAAAATAATACTCATCCCAACAACAAATAAAAATTCATAAAAATAATACTCATCCGAACAATAAATAAAAATTAATAAAAAATCATACTCATCCTAACAATAAATAAAAATTCATAAAAATCATACTCATCCCAACAATAAATAAAAATCAATAAAAAATAATTCTCATCCTAACAATAAATAAAAATTAATAAAAATAATACTCATCCTTCCAAAAAATAAAAATTAATAAAAATAATACTCATCTCAATAATAAATAAAAATTAGTAAAAATAATACTCATCCCAACAATAAATAAAAATTAATAAAAATAATACTCATCCTAACAATAAATAACAATGAATACAAATTATACTCATCCTAACAATAAATACAAATTAATAAAAATAATACTCATCCTTACAATAAATAAAAATTATTAAAAATAATACTCATCCCAACAATAAATAAAAATTAATAAAAATAATACCCATCCCAACAATAAAGAACAATTAACGAAAATAACTCCCAACCCAACAATAAATAAAAATTAATAAAAATAATACTCATCCCAACAATAAATAAAAATTAATAAAAATAATACTCATCCCAACAATAAATAAAAATTAATAAAAATAATACCCATCCCAACAATAAAGAATAATTAACACAAATAACTCCCAACCCAACAATAAATAAAAATTTAAAAAAATAATACTCATCCCAACAACAAATAAAAATTCATAAAAATAATACTCATCCCAACAATAAATAAAAATTTATAAAAATAATGCTCATCCCAACAACAAATAAAAATTAATAAAAATTATACTCATCCTAACAATAAAAAAAAATTAATAAAAATAATACTCATCCTAACAAAAAATAAAAATTAATAAAAATAATACTCATCTCAATAATAAATAAAAATAATACTCATCCAACAATACATAAAAATTAAAAAATATAATACTCATCCTAACAATAAATAAAAATTATTAAAAATAATACTCATCCCAACAATAAATAAAAATTAATAAAAATAATACCCATCCCAACAATCAATTAAAATTAATTAAAAATTACTTATCCTAAACATTAAATAAAAATTAATAAAAATAATACCCATCCCAACAATAAATAAAAATTAATAAAAATAATACCCATCCCAACAATCAATAAAAATTTTTAAAAATAATACTCATCCCAACAATAAATAAAAATTAATAAAAATAATACTCATCCCAACAACAAATAAAAATTAATAAAAATAATACCAATCCCAACAACAAATAAAAATTAATAAAAATAATACTCATCCCAACAACAAATAAAAATAAATAAAAATAATACTCATCCCAACAATAAATAAAAATTAATAACAATAATACTCATCCTAACAATAAATAAAAATTAATAAAAATAATGCTCATCCCAACAACAAATAAAAATTAATAAAAATAATACTCATCCCAACAATAAATAAAAATTAATAAAAATAATACTCATCCTTCCAATAAATAAAAATTAATAAAAATAATACTCATCTCAATAATAAATAAAAATTAATAAAAATAATACTCATCCCAACAATAAATAAAAATAATACTAATCTCAACAATACATACAAATTAAAAAATATAATACTCATCCTAACAATAAATAAAAATAATTAAAAATAATACTCATCCCAACAATAAATAAAAATTAATAAAAATAATACCCATCCCAACAATCAATTAAAATTAATTAAAAAATTACTCATCCTAAACATTAAATAAAAATTAATAAAAATAATACCCATCCCAACAATAAATAAAAATTAATAAAAATAATACCCATCCCAACAATCAACAAAAATTAATAAAAATAATACTCATCCCAACAATAAATAAAAATTAATAAAAATAATACTCATCCCAACAATAAATAAAAATTAATAAAAATAATACCCATCCCAACAATCAATAAAAATTAGTAAAAAGAATACTCATCCAACTATAAATAAAAATTAATAAAAATAATACCCATCCCAACAATAAATAACAATTAATAAAAATAATTCCCAACCCAACAATAAATAAAAATTAATAAAAATAATCCTCATCCAAACAATAAATAAAAATGAATAAAAATAATACTCATCCCAACAATAAATAAAAATTAATAAAAATAATACTTATCCTAACAATAAATAAAAATTAATAAAAATAATAGTCACTCCAACAATAAATAAAAATTAATAAAAATAATACTCATCCCAACTATAAATACACATTAATAAAAATAATACTCATCCAACAATAAATAAAAATTCATAAAAATAATACTCATCCCAACAACAAATAAAAATTAATAAAAATTATACGCATCCTAACAATAAAAAAAAAATTAATAAAAATAATACTCATCCCAAAAACAAATAAAAATTTTTAAAAATAATACTCATCCTAACAATAAATAAAAATTAATAAAAATAATACTCATCCTTCCAATAAATAAAAATTAATAAAAATAATACTCATCTCAATAATAAATAAAAAGTAATAAAAATAATACTCATTCCAACAATAAATAAAAATTAATAAAAATAATACTCATCCTAACAATAAATAAAAATTAATAAAAAGAATACTCATCTTTACAATAAATAAAAATTAATAAAAATAATACTCATCCCAACAATAAATAAAAATAATACTTATTTCAACAATACATAAAAATTAAAAAATATAATACTCATCCTAACAATAAATAAAAATAATTAAAAATAATACTCATCCCAACAATAAATAAAAATTAATAAAAATAATACCCATCCCAACAATCAATAAAAATTAATTAAAAAATTACTCATCCTAAACATTAAATAAAAATTAATAAAAATAATACCCATCCCAACAATAAATAAAAATTAATAAAAATAATACTCATCCCAACAATAAATAACAATTAATAAAAATAATACCCATCCCCACAATCAATAAAAATCTTTGAAATAATACTCATCCCAACAATAAATAAAAATTAATAAAAATAATACTCATCCCAACAATAAATACACATTAATAAAAATAATACTCATCCAACAATAAATAAAAATTAATAAAAATAATACTCATCCCAACAATAAATAAAAATTAATAAATATAATACTCATCCCAACAATAAATAAAAATCAATAAAAATAATACTCATCCTAACAATAAATAAAAATTAATAACAATAATACTCATCTTTACAATAAATAAAAATTAATAAAAATAATTCTCATCCCAACAATAAATAAAAATAATACTCATCCCAACAATACATAAAAATTAAAAAATATAATACTCATCCTAACAATAACAAAAAATTAATAAAAATAATACTCATCCCAACAATAAATAAAAATTAATAAAAATAATACCCATCCCAACAATAAATAAAAATTAATAAAAAAAATTACTCATCCTAAACATTAAATAAAAATTAATAAAAATAATTCCCATCCCAACAATAAATAAACAATTATAAAAATAATACTCATCCCAACAATAAAAAAAAATTAATAACAATAGTACCCATCCCAACAATACATAAAAATTCATAAAAATAATACTCATCCCAACAATAAATACAAATTAAGAAAAATAATACCCATCCCAACAATAAATAAAAATTAATAAAAATAATACTCATCCCAACAATAAATGAAAATTAATAAAAATAATACTCATCCCAACAATACATAAAAATTAATACAAATAATACTCATCCTAACAGAAAATAAAAATTAATACAAAGAATACTCATCTTTACAATAAATAAAAATTAATAAAAATAATAGTCATCCCAACAGTAAATAAAAATAATACTCATCCCAACAATACATAAAAATTAAAAAATATAATACTCATCCTAACAATAAATAAAAATTAATAAAAATAATACTCATCCCAACAATAAATAAAAATAATACCCATCCCAACAATCAATAAAAATGAATAAAAAAAATTACTCATCCTAAACATTAAATAAAAATTAATAAAAATAATACCCATCCCAACAATAAATAAAAATTAATAAAAATAATACTCATCTCAATAATAAATAAAAATTAATCAAAATAATACCCATCCCAAAAATAAATAAAAATTAATAAAAATAATACTCATCCCAACAATAAAAATTAATCAAAATAATACTCATCCCAACAATAAATAAAAATTAATAAAAATAATACCCATCCCAACAATAAATAAAAATTAATAAAAATAATACTCATCTCAATAATAAATAAAAATTAATAAAAATAATACCCATCCCAAAAATAAATAAAAATTAATAAAAATAATACCCATCCCAACAATAAATAAAAATTAATCAAAATAATACTCATCCCAACAATAAATAAAAATTATTAAAAATAATACCCATCCCAACAATCAATAAAAATTAGTAAAAAGAATACTCATCCGTACAATAAAAAAAAATTAATAAAAATAATACCCATCCCAACAATAAATAAACATTAATAAAAAATAACCCACATCCCAACAATAAATAAAAATTAATAAAAATAATACCCATCCCAACAATAAATAAAAATTAATAAAAATAATACTCATCCTAACAATAAATACACATTAATAAAAATAATACTCATCCAACAATACAAAAAATTTAAGAAAAATAATACTCATCCAACAATAAATAAAAATTCATAAAAATAATACTCATCCCAACAATAAATAAAAATTAATAAAAATAATACTCATCCCAACAATAAATAAAAATTAATAAAAATAATACTCATCCTAACAATAAATAAAAATTAATAAAAATAATACTCATCCCAACAATAAATAAAAATTAATAAAAAATAATACTCATCCTAACAATAAATAAAAATTAATAAAAATAATACTCATCCCAACAATAAATACACATTAATAAAAATAATACTCATCCAACAATAAATAAAAATTAATAAAAATAATACTCATCCCAACAATAAATAAAAATTAATAAAACTAAAACTCATCCCAACAATAAATAAAAATTAATACAAATAATACTATTCCCAACAATAAATAAAAATTAATAAATATAATACTCATCCCAACAATAAATAAAAATCAATAAAAATAATACTCATCCTAACAATAAATAAAAATTAATAACAATAATACTCATCTTTACAATAAATAAAAATTAATAAAAATAATTCTCATCCCAACAATAAATAAAAATAATACTCATCCCAACAATACATAAAAATTAAAAAATATAATACTCATCCTAACAATAACAAAAAATTAATAAAAATAATACTCATCCCAACAATAAATAAAAATTAATAAAAATAATACCCATCCCAACAATAAATAAAAATTAATAAAAAAAATTACTCATCCTAAACATTAAATAAAAATTAATAAAAATAATTCCCATCCCAACAATAAATAAACAATTATAAAAATAATACTCATCCCAACAATAAAAAAAAATTTATAACAATAGTACCCATCCCAACAATACATAAAAATTCATAAAAATAATACTCATCCCAACAATAAATAAAAATTAATAAAAATAATACTCATCCCAACAATAAATGAAAATTAATAAAAATAATACCCATCCCAACAATACATAAAAATTAATACAAATAATACTCATCCTAACAGAAAATAAAAATTAATACAAAGAATACTCATCTTTACAATAAATAAAAATTAATAAAAATAATAGTCATCCCAACAGTAAATAAAAATAATACTCATCCCAACAATACATAAAAATTAAAAAATATAATACTCATCCTAACAATAAATAAAAATTAATAAAAATAATACTCATCCCAACAATAAATAAAAATAATACCCATCCCAACAATCAATAAAAATTAATAAAAAAATTACTCATCCTAAACATTAAATAAAAATTAATAAAAATAATACCCATCCCAACAATAAATAAAAAATAATAAAAATAATACCCATCTCAATAATAAATAAAAATTAATAAAAATAATACCCATCCCAAAAATAAATAATAATTAATAAAAATAATACTCATCCCAACAATAAATAAAAATTAATCAAAATAATACTCATCCCAACAATAAATAAAAATTAATAAAAATAATACCCATCCCAACAATAAATAAAAATTAATAAAAATAATACTCATCTCAATAATAAATAAAAATTAATAAAAATAATACCCATCCCCAAAATAAATAAAAATTAATAAAAATAATACCCATCCCAACAATAAATAAAAATTAATCAAAATAATACTCATCCCAACAATAAATAAAAATTATTAAAAATAATACCCATCCCAACAATCAATAAAAATTAGTAAAAAGAATACTCATCCGTACAATAAATAAAAATTAATAAAACTAATACCCATCCCAACAATAAATAAACATTAATAAAAAATAACCCACATCCCAACAATAAATAAAAATTGATAAAAATAATACTCATCCTAACAATAAATACACATTAATAAAAATAATACTCATCCAACAATAAATAAAATTTAAGAAAAATAATGCTCATCCCAACAATAAATAAAAATTAATAAAAATAATACCCATCCCAACAATAAATAACAATTAATAAAAATAATTCCCAACCAAACAATAAATAAAAATTAATAACAATAATACTCATCCAAACAATAAATAAAAATTAATACAGATAATACTCATCCCAACAATAAATAAAAATTAATAAAAATAATACTTATCCCAACAATAAATAAAAATTAATAAAAATAATACTCATCCCAACAACAAATAAAAATTAATAAAAATAATACTCATCCCAACAATAAATAAAAATTAATAAAAATAATACCCATCCCAACAATCAATAAAAATTAGTAAAAAGAATACTCATCCAACAATAAATAAAAATTAATAAAAATAATACCCATCCCAACAATAAATAACAATTAATAAAAATAATTCCCAACCCAACAATAAATAAAAATTAATAAAAATAATACTCATCCAAACAATAAATAAAAATTAATAAAAATAATACTCATCCCAACAATAAATAAAAATTGATAAAAATAATACTTATCCTTACAATAAATAAAAATTAATAAAAATAATACTCATCCAAACTATAAATAAAAATTAATAAAAATAATAGTCATCCCAACAATAAATAAAAATTAATAAAAATAATACTCATCCCAACTATAAATACACATTAATAAAAATAATACTCATCCAACAATAAATAAAAATTCATAAAAATAATACTCATCCGAACAATAAATAAAAATTAATAAAAATAATACCCATCCCAACAATCAATAAAAATTAGTAAAAAGAATACTCATCCAACAATAAATAAAAATTAATAAAAATAATACCCATCCCAACAATAAATAACAATTAATAAAAATAATTCCCAACCCAACAATAAATAAAAATTAATAAAAATAATACTCATCCAAACAATAAATAAAAATTAATAAAAATAATACTCATCCCAACAATAAATAAAAATTAATTAAAATAATACCCATCCCAACAATAAAGAACAATTAACAAAAATAACTCCCAACCCAACAATAAATAAAAATTAACAAAAATAATACTCATCCCAACAACAAATAAAAATTCATAAAAATAATACTCATCCCAACAATAAATAAAAATTTATAAAAATAATGCTCATCCCAACAACAAATAAAAATTAATAAAAATTATACTCATCCTAACAATAAAAAAAAATTAATAAAAATAATACTCATCCTAACAATAAATAAAAATTAATAAAAATAATACTCATCCTAACAATAAATAAAAATTAATAAAAATAATACTCATCTCAATAATAAATAAAAATAATACTCATCTCAACAATACATAAAAACTAAAAAATATAATACTCATCCTAACAATAAATAAAAATTAATAAAAATAATACTCATCCCAACAATAAATAAAAATTAATAAAAATAATACCCATCCCAACAATCAATTAAAATTAATTAAAAAATTACTCATCCTAAACATTAAATAAAAATTAATAAAAATAATACCCATCCCAACAATAAATAAAAATTAATAAAAATAATACCCATCCCAACAATCAATAAAAATTAATAAAAATAATACTCATCCCAACAACAAATAAAAATAAATAAAAATAATACCCATCCCAACAACAAATAAAAATTAATAAAAATAATACTCATCCCAACAATAAATAAAAATTAATAAAAATAATACCCATCCCAACAACAAATAAAAATTAATAAAAAAAATTACTCATCCTAAACATTAAATAAAAATTAATAAAAATAATACCCATCCCGACAATAAATAAAAATTAATAAAAATAATACCCATCCCAACAATAAATAAAAATTAATAAAAATAATACTCATCCCAACAACAAATAAAAATTATTAAAAATAATACCCATCCCAACAACAAATAAAAATTAATAAAAATAATACTCATCCCAACAATAAATAAAAATTAATAAAAATAATACCCATCCCAACAATCAATAAAAATTAATAAAAAAAATTACTCATCCTAAACATTAAATAAAAATTAATAAAAATAATTCCCATCCCAACAATGAATAAAAATTAATAAAAATAATACCCATCCCAACAATACATAAAAATTCATAAAAATAATACTCATCCCAACAATAATTACAAATTAATAAAAATAATACCCATCCCAACAATAAATAAAAATTAATAAAAATAATACTCATCCCAACAATAAATGAAAATTAATCAAAATAATACTCATCCCAACAATAAATAAAAATTAATACAAATAATACTCATCCTAACAGAAAATAAAAATTAATACAAAGAATACTCATCTTTACAATAAATAAAAATTAATAAAAATAATACTCATCCCAACAGTAAATAAAAATAATACTCATCCCAACAATACATAAAAATTTAAAAATATAATACTCATCCTAACAATAAATAAAAATTAATAAAAATAATACCCATCCCAACAATCAATAAAAATTAATAAAAAAAATTACTCATCCCAACATTAAATAAAAATTAATAAAAATAATACCCATCCCAACAATAAATAAAAAATAATAAAAATAATACTCATCTCAATAATAAATAAAAATTAATAAAAATAATACCCATCCCAAAAATAAATAAAAATTAATAAAAATAATACTCATCCCAACAATAAATAAAAATTAATCAAAATAATACTCATCCCAACAATAAATAAAAATTAATAAAAATAATACCCATACCAACAATAAATTAAAATTAATAAAAATAATACTCATCTCAATAATAAATAAAAATTAATAAAAATAATACCCATCCCCAAAATAAAAAAAAATTAATAAAAATAATACCCATCCCAACAATAAATAAAAATTAATCAAAATAATACTCATCCCAACAATAAATAAAAATTATTAAAAATAATACCCATCCCAACAATCAATAAAAATTAGTAAAAAGAATACTCATCCGTACAATAAATAAAAATTAATAAAAATAATACCCATCCCAACAATAAATAAACATTAATAAAAAATAACCCACATCCCAACAATAAATAAAAATTAATAAAAATAATACTCATCCTAACAATAAATACACATTAATAAAAATAATACTCATCAAACAATAAATAAAATTTAAGAAAAATAATGCTCATCCCAACAATAAATAAAAATTAATAAAAATAATACCCATCCCAACAATAAATAACAATTAATAAAAATAATTCCCTACCAAACAATAAATAAAAATTAATAAAAATAATACTCATCCAAACAATAAATAAAAATTAATACAGATAATACTCATCCCAACAATAAATAAAAATTAATAAAAATAATACTTATCCCAGCAATAAATAAAAATTAATAAAAATAATACTCATCCCAACAACAAATAAAAATTAATAAAAATAATACTCATCCCAACAATAAATAAAAATTAATAAAAATAATACCCATCCCAACAATCAATAAAAATTAGTAAAAAGAATACTCATCCAACAATAAATAAAAATTAATAAAAATAATACCCATCCCAACAATAAATAACAATTAATAAAAATAATTCCCAACCCAACAATAAATAAAAATTAATAAAAATAATACTCATCCAAACAATCAATAAAAATTAATAAAAATAATACTCATCCCAACAATAAATAAAAATTGATAAAAATAATACTTATCCTAACAATAAATAAAAATTATTAAAAATAATACTCATCCCAACAATAAATAACAATTAATAAAAATAATACTCATCCCAACTATAAATACACATTAATAAAAATAATACTCATCCAACAATAAATAAAAATTCATAAAAATAATACTCATCCCAACAATAAATAAAAATTAATACAAATAATACTCATCCCAACAACAAATAAAAATTCATAAAAATAATACTCATCCCAACAATAAATAAAAATTTATAAAAATAATGCTCATCCCAACAACAAATAAAAATTAATAAAAATTATACTCATCCTAACAAAAAAAAAAAAAATTAATAAAAATAATACTCATCCTAACAATAAATAAAAATTAATAAAAATAATACTCATCCTAACAATAAATAAAAATTAATAAAAATAATACTCATCTCAAACATAAATAAAAATAATACTCATCTCAACAATACCTAAAAATTAAAAAATATAATACTCATCCTAACAATAAATAAAAATGTTTAAAAATAATACTCATCCCAACAATAAATAAAAATTAATAAAAATAATACCCATCCCAACAATCAATTAAAATTAATTAAAAAATTACTCATCCTGAACATTAAATAAAAATTAATAAAAATAATACCCATCCCAACAATAAATAAAAATTAATAAAAATAATACCCATCCCAACAATCAATAAAAATTAATAAAAATAATACTCATCCCAACAATAAATAAAAATTAATAAAAATAATACTCATCCCAACAACAAATAAAAATTAATAAAAATAATACCCATCCCAACAACAAATAAAAATTAATAAAAATAATACTCATCCCAACAACAAATAAAAATAAATAAAAATAATACTCATCCCAACAATAAATAAAAATTATTAAAAATAATACTCATCCTAACAATAAATAAAAATTAATAAAAATAATACTCATCCCAACAACAAATAAAAATTAATAAAAATAATACTCATCCCAACAACAAATAAAAATAAATAAAAATAATACTCATCCCAACAATAAATAAAAATTATTAAAAATAATACTCATCCTAACAATAAATAAAAATTATTAAAAATAATACTCATCCCAACAACAAATAAAAATTAATAAAAATAATACTCATCCCAACAATAAATAAAAATTAATAAAAATCATACTCATCCTTCCAATAAATAAAAATTAATAAAAATAATACTCATCTCAATAATAAATAAAAATTAATAAAAATAATACTCATCCCAAAAATAAATAAAAATAATACTCATCTCAACAATACATAAAAATTAAAAAATATAATACTCATCCTAACAATAAATAAAAATAATTAAAAATAATACTCATCCCAACAATAAATAAAAATTAATAAAAATAATACCCATCCCAACAATCAATTAAAATTAATTAAAAAATTACTCATCCTAAACATTAAATAAAAATTAGTAAAAAGAATACTCATCACAATAAATAAAAATTAATAAAAATAATACCCATCCCAACAATAAATAACAATTAATAAAAATAATTCCCAACCCAACAATAAATAAAAATTAATAAAAATAATACTCATCCAAACAATAAATAAAAATTAATCAAAATAATACTCATCCCAACAATAAATAAAAATTAATAAAAATAATACTTATCCTAACAATAAATAAAAATTAATAAAAATAATAGTCACTCCAACAATAAATAAAAATTAATAAAAATAATACTCTTCCTAACTATAAATACACATTAATAAAAATAATACTCATCCAACAATAAATAAAAATTCATAAAAATAATACTCATCCCAACAATAAATAAAAATTAATAAAAATAATACTTATCCCAACAATAAATAAAAATTAATAAAAATAATACTCATCCCAACAACAAATAAAAATTAATAAAAATAATACTCATCCTAACAATAAATAAAAATTAATAAAAATAATACTCATCCTAACAATAAATAAAAATTAATAAAAAAAATTACTCATCCTAAACATTAAATCAAAATTAATAAAAATAATACTCATCCCAACAACAAATAAAAATTATAAAAATTATACGCATCCTAACAATAAAAAAAAAATGAATAAAAATAATACTCATCCCAAAAATAAATAAAAATCTAAAAAAATAATACTCATCCTAACAATAAATAAAAATTAATAAAAATAATACTCATCCTTCCAATAAATAAAAATTAATAAAAATAATACTTATCTCAATAATAAATAAAAAGTAATAAAAATAATACTCATTCCGATAATAAATAAAAATTAATAAAAATAATACTCATCCTAACAATAAATAAAAATTAATAAAAAGAATACTCATCTTTACAATAAATAAAAATTAATAAAAAGAATACTCATCTTTACAATAAATAAAAATAATACTCATCTCAACAATACATAAAAATTAAAAAATATAATACTCATCCTAACAATAAATAAAAATAATTAAAAATAATACTCATCCCAACAATAAATAAAAATTAATAAAAATAATACCCATCCCAACAATCAATAAAAATTAATTAAAAAATTGCTCATCCTAAACATTAAATAAAAATTAATAAAAATAATACCCATCCCAACAATAAATAAAAATTAATAAAAATAATACTCATCCCAACAATAAATAACAATTAATAAAAATAATACCCATCCCAACAATCAATAAAAATCTTTAAAATAATACTCATCCACACAATAAATAAAAATTAATAAAAATAATACTCATCCCATCAATAAACAAAAATTAATAAAAATAATACCCATCCCAACAATCAATAAAAATTAGTAAACAGAATACTCATCCGACAATAAATAAAAATTAATAAAAATAATACCCATCCCAACAATAAATAAAAATTAATAAAAATAATACCCATCTCAACAATAAATACACATTCATAAAAAATAACCCACATCCCAACAATAAATAAAAATTAATAAAAATAATACTCATCTCAACAATAAATAAAAATTGATAAAAATAATACTCATCCTAACAATAAATAAAAATTAATAAAAATAATATTCATACCAACAATAAATAAAAATTAATAAAAATAATACTCATCCCAACAATAAATAAAAATTAATAAAAATAATACCCATCCCAACAATAAATAAAAATTAATAAAAATAATACTCATCCCAACAATAAATACACATTAATAAAAATAATACTCATCCAACAATAAATAAAATTTAAGAAAAATAATACTTATCCCAACAATAAATAAAAATTAATAAAAATAATACCCATCCCAACAATAAATAACAATTAATAAAAATAATACTCATCCCAACAATAAATAAAAATTAATAAAAATAATACCCATCCCAACAATAAATAAAAATTAATAAAAATAATACTCATCTCAATAATAAATAAAAATTAATAAAAATAATACCCATCCCCAAAATAAATAAAAATTAATAAAAATAATACCCATCCCAACAATAAATAAAAATTAATCAAAATAATACTCATCCCAACAATAAATAAAAATTATTAAAAATAATACCCATCCCAACAATCAATAAAAATTAGTAAAAAGAATACTCATCCGTACAATAAATAAAAATTAATAAAAATAATACCCATCCCAACAATAAATAAACATTAATAAAAAATAACCCACATCCCAACAATAAATAAAAATTAATAAAAATAATACTCATCCTAACAATAAATACACATTAATAAAAATAATACTCATCCAACAATAAATAAAATTTAAGAAAAATAATGCTCATCCCAACAATAAATAAAAATTAATAAAAATAATACCCATCCCAACAATAAATAACAATTAATAAAAATAATTCCCAACCAAACAATAAATAAAAATTAATAAAAATAATACTCATCCAAACAATAAATAAAAATTAATACAGATAATACTCATCCCAACAATAAATAAAAATTAATAAAAATAATACTTATCCCAACAATAAATAAAAATTAATAAAAATAATACTCATCCCAACAACAAATAAAAATTAATAAAAATAATACTCATCCCAACAATAAATAAAAATTAATAAAAATAATACCCATCCCAACAATAAATAACAATTAATAAAAATAATTCCCAACTCAACAATAAATAAAAATTAATAAAAATAATACTCATCCAAACAATAAATAAAAATTAATAAAAATAATACTCACCCCAACAATAAATAAAAATTGATAAAAATAATACTTATCCTAACAATAAATAAAAATTAATAAAAATAATAGTCATCCCAACAATAAATAAAAATTAATAAAAATAATACTCATCCCAACTATAAATACACATTAATAAACATAATACTCATCCAACAATAAATAAAAATTCATAAAAATAATACTCATCCCAACAATAAATAAAAATTAATACAAATAATACTCATCCCAACAACAAATAAAAATTCATAAAAATAATACTCATCCCAACAATAAATAAAAATTTATAAAAATAATGCTCATCCCAACAACAAATAAAAATTAATAAAAATTATACTTATCCTAACAATAAAAAAAAATTAATAAAAATAATACTCATCCTAACAATAAATAAAAATTAATAAAAATAATACTCATCCTAACAATAAATAAAAATTAATAAAAATAATACTCATCTCAATAATAAATAAAAATAATACTCATCTCAACAATACATAAAAATTAAAAAATATAATACTCATCCTAACAATAAATAATAATGTTTAAAAATAATACTCATCCCAACAATAAATAAAAATTAATAAAAATAATACCCATCCCAACAATCAATTAAATTAATTAAAAAATTACTCATCCTGAACATTAAATAAAAATTAATAAAAATAATACCCATCCCAACAATAAATAAAAATTAATAAAAATAATACCCATCCCAACAATCAATAAAAATTAATAAAAATAATACTCATCCCAACAATAAATAAAAATTAATAAAAATAATACTCATCCCAACAACAAATAAAAATTAATAAAAATAATACCCATCCCAACAACAAATAAAAATTAATAAAAATAATACTCATCCCAACAACAAATAAAAATAAATAAAAATAATACTCATCCCAACAATAAATAAAAATTATTAAAAATAATACTCATCCTAACAATAAATAAAAATTAATAAAAATAATACTCATCCCAACAACAAATAAAAATTAATAAAAATAATACTCATCCCAACAACAAATAAAAATAAATAAAAATAATACTCATCCCAACAATAAATAAAAATTAATAAAAATAATATCATCCTTCCAATAAATAAAAATTAATAAAAATAATACTCATCTCAATAATAAATAAAAATTAATAAAAATAATACTCATCCCAAAAATAAATAAAAATAATACTCATCTCAACAATACATAAAAATTAAAAAATATAATACTCATCCTAACAATAAATAAAAATAATTAAAAATAATACTCATCCCAACAATAAATAAAAATTAATAAAAATAATACCCATCCCAACAATCAATTAAAATTAATTAAAAAATTACTCATCCTAAACATTAAATAAAAATTAATAAAAATAATACCCATCCCAACAATAAATAAAAATTAATAAAAATAATACCCATCCCAACAATCAATAAAAATTAATAAAAATAATACTCATCCCAACAATAAATAAAAATTAATAAAAATAATACTCATCCCAACAATTAATAAAAATTAATAAAAATAATACTCATCCCAACAATAAATAAAAATTAATAAAAATAATACTCATCCCAACAATAAATAAAAATTAATAAAAATAATACCCATCCCAACAATCAATAAAAATTAGTAAAAAGAATACTCATCCAACAATAAATAAAAATTAATAAAAATAATACCCATCCCAACAATAAATAACAATTAATAAAAATAATTCCCAACCCAACAATAAATAAAAATTAATAAAAATAATACTCATCCAAACAATAACTAAAAATTAATAAAAATAATACTCATCCCAACAATAAATAAAAATTAATAAAAATAATACTTATCCTAACAATAAATAAAAATTAATAAAAATAATAGTCACTCCAACAATAAATAAAAATTAATAAAAATAATACTCATCCCAACTATAAATACACATTAATAAAAATAATACTCATCCAACAATAAATAAAAATTCATAAAAATAATACTCATCCCAACAATAAATAAAAATTAATAAAAATAATACTTATCCCAACAATAAATAAAAATTAATAAAAATAATACTCATCCCAACAACAAATAAAAATTAATAAAAATAATACTCATCCTAACAATAAATAAAAATTAATAAAAATAATACTCATCCTTACAATAAATAAAAATTAATAAAAAAAATTACTCATCCTAAACATTAAATCAAAATTAATAAAAATAATACTCATCCCAACAACAAATAAAAATTATAAAAATTATACGCATCCTAACAATAAAAAAAAATTAATAAAAATAATACTCATCCCAAAAATAAATAAAAATCTATAAAAATAATACTCATCCTAACAATAAATAAAAATTAATAAAAATAATACTCATCCTTCCAATAAATAAAAATTAATAAAAATAATACTTATCTCAATAATAAATAAAAAGTAATAAAAATAATACTCATTCCAACAATAAATAAAAATTTATAAAAATAATACTCATCCTAACAATAAATAAAAATTAATAAAAAGAATACTCATCTTTACAATAAATAAAAATTAATAAAAATAATACTCATCCCAACAATAAATAAAAATAATACTCATCTCAACAATACATAAAAATTAAAAAATATAATACTCATCCTAACAATAAATAAAAATAATTAAAAATAATACTCATCCCAACAATAAATAAAAATTAATTAAAAAATTACTCATCCTAAACATTAAATAAAAATTAATAAAAATAATACCCATCCCAACAATAAATAAAAATTAATAAAAATAATACTCATCCCAACAATAAATAACAATTAATAAAAATAATACCCATCCCAACAATCAATAAAAATCTTTAAAATAATACTCATCCACACAATAAATAAAAATTAATAAAAATAATACTCATCCCATCAATAAATAAAAATTAATAAAAATAATACCCATCCCAACAATCAATAAAAATTAGTAAAAAGAATACTCATCCAACAATAAATAAAAATTAATAAAAATAATACCCATCCCAACAATAAATAAAAATTAATAAAAATAATACCCATCTCAACAATAAATACACATTCATAAAAAATAACCCACATCCCAACAATAAATAAAAATTAATAAAAATAATACTCATCTCAACAATAAATAACAATTGATAAAAATAATACTCATCCTAACAATAAATAAAAATTAATAAAAATAATATTCATACCAACAATAAATAAAAATTAATAAAAATAATACTCATCCCAACAATAAATAAAAATTAATAAAAATAATACCCATCCCAACAATAAATAAAAATTAATAAAAATAATACTCATCCCAACAATAAATACACATTAATAAAAATAATACTCATCCAACAATAAATAAAATTTAAGAAAAATAATACTTATCCCAACAATAAATAAAAATTAATAAAAATAATACCCATCCCAACAATAAATAACAATTAATAAAAATAATTCCCAACCCAACAATAAATAAAAATTGATAAAAATAATACTCATCCTAACAATAAATAAAAATTAATAAAAAATAATACTCATCCTTACAATAAATAAAAATTAATAAAAATAATACTCATCCCAACAATAAATAAAAATTAATAAAAATAATACCCATCCCAACAATAAATAAAAATTAATAAAAATAATACTCATCCCAACAATAAATACACATTAATAAAAATAATACTCATCCAACAATAAATAAAATTTAAGAAAAATAATACTTATCCCAACAATAAACAAAAATTAATAAAAATAATACCCATCCCAACAATAAATAACAATTAATAAAAATAATTCCCAACCCAACAATAAATAAAAATTGATAAAAATAATACTCATCCTAACAATAAATAAAAATTAATAAAGATAATTCCCAACCCAACAATAAATAAAAATTAATAAAAATAACTCCCAACCCAACAATAAATAAAAATTGATAAAAATAATACTCATCCTAACAATAAATAAAAATTAATAAAAAATAATACTCATCCTTACAATAAATAAAAATTAATAAAAATAATACTCATACCAACAATAAATAAAAATTAATAAAAATAATACCCATCCCAACAATCAATAAAAATTAATTAAAAAATTACTCATCCTAAACATTAAATAAAAATTAATAAAAATAATACCCATCCCAACAATAAATAAAAATTAATAAAAATAATACTCATCCCAACAATAAATAACAATTAATAAAAATAATACCCATCCCAACAATCAATAAAAATCTTTAAAATAATACTCATCCACACAATAAATAAAAATTAATAAAAATAATACTCATCCCATCAATAAATAAAAATTAATAAAAATAATACCCATCCCAACAATCAATAAAAATTAGTAAAAAGAATACTCATCCAACAATAAATAAAAATTAATAAAAATAATACCCATCCCAACAATAAATAAAAATTAATAAAAATAATACCCATCTCAACAATAAATACACATTCATAAAAAATAACCCACATCCCAACAATAAATAAAAATTAATAAAAATAATACTCATCTCAACAATAAATAACAATTGATAAAAATAATACTCATCCTAACAATAAATAAAAATTAATAAAAATAATATTCATACCAACAATAAATAAAAATTAATAAAAATAATACTCATCCCAACAATAAATAAAAATTAATAAAAATAATACCCATCCCAACAATAAATAAAAATTAATAAAAATAATACTCATCCCAACAATAAATACACATTAATAAAAATAATACTCATCCAACAATAAATAAAATTTAAGAAAAATAATACTTATCCCAACAATAAATAAAAATTAATAAAAATAATACCCATCCCAACAATAAATAACAATTAATAAAAATAATTCCCAACCCAACAATAAATAAAAATTGATAAAAATAATACTCATCCTAACAATAAATAAAAATTAATAAAAAATAATACTCATCCTTACAATAAATAAAAATTAATAAAAATAATACTCATCCCAACAATAAATAAAAATTAATAAAAATAATACCCATCCCAACAATAAATAAAAATTAATAAAAATAATACTCATCCCAACAATAAATACACATTAATAAAAATAATACTCATCCAACAATAAATAAAATTTAAGAAAAATAATACTTATCCCAACAATAAACAAAAATTAATAAAAATAATACCCATCCCAACAATAAATAACAATTAATAAAAATAATTCCCAACCCAACAATAAATAAAAATTGATAAAAATAATACTCATCCTAACAATAAATAAAAATTAATAAAGATAATTCCCAACCCAACAATAAATAAAAATTAATAAAAATAATTCCCAACCCAACAATAAATAAAAATTGATAAAAATAATACTCATCCTAACAATAAATAAAAATTAATAAAAAATAATACTCATCCTTACAATAAATAAAAATTAATAAAAATAATACTCATACCAACAATAAATAAAAATTAATAAAAATAATACTCATCCCAACAATAAATAAAAATTAATAAAAATAATACCCATCCCAACAATAAACAAAAATTAATAAAAATAATACTCATCCCAACAATAAATGAAAATTAATAAAAATAATACTCATCCCAACAATAAATAAAAATTATTAAAAATAATACTCATCCTTACAATAAATAAAAATTAATAAAAATAATACTCATCTTTACAATAAATAAAAATTAATAAAAATAATACTCATCCCAACAGTAAATAAAAATAATACTCATCCCAACAATACATAAGAATTAAATAATATAATACTCATCCAAACAATAAATAAAAAGTAATAAAAATAATACTCATCCCAACAATAAATAAAAATTAATAAAAATAATACCCATCCCAACAATAAATAAAAATTAATAAAAATAATACTCATCCCAACAATAAATAAAAATTATTAAAAATAATACCCATCCCAACAATCAATAAAAATTAGTAAAAATAATACTCATCCCAACAATAAATACAAATTAATAAAAATAATACTTATCCAACAATAAATACAAATTAATAAAAATAATACTTATCCAACAATAAATAAAAATTAATAAAAATAATACTCATCCTAAAAATAAATACAAATTAATAAAAATAATACTCATACAAACAATAAATAAAAATTAATAAAAATAATACTCATCCTTACAATAAATAAAAATTAATAAAAATAATACTCATCCCTACAATAAATAAAAATTAATAAAAATGAGACTCATCCCAACAATAAATAAACATTAATAAAAATAATACTCATCCCAAAAATAACTAAAAATTAATAAAAATAATACTCATCCCAACAATAACTAAAAATTAATAAAAATAATACTCATCCCAACAATAACTAAAAATTAATAAAAATAATACTCATCCCAACAATAACTAAAAATTAATAAAAATTATACTCATCCCTACAATAACTAAAAATTAATAAAAATGAGACTCATCCCAACAATAAATAAACATTAATAAAAATAATACTCATCCCAACAATAAATAAACATTAATAAAAATAATACTCATCCCAACAATAAATAAACATTAATAAAAATAATACTCATCCCAACAATAAATAAAAATTAATAAAAATAATACCCATCCCAACAATAAATAAAAATTAATAAAAATAATACTCATCCCAACCATTAATTAAAATTAATAAAAATAATTCTCATCCAACAATAAATAAAAATTAATAAAAATAATACTCATCTCAAGAATAAATAAAAATTATTAAAATAATACTCATGCCAACAATACATAAAAATATATAAAAATAATACTTATCCTAAAATAAATTTAAATAAATAAAAATAATACTCATCCTTTAATAAATAAAAATAAATAAAAATAACACTCATCTCAACAATAAATACATAAATATAAATTTTTGCTCATATCAATAGTAAATATATTAATAAAAATAATGCTCATCTCAATAATAAATATATTAATAAATATAAAACTTATCTCAATAATTAATAAAAATTAATAAAAAATGATACTGATCTCAATGATAAATATATTAATAACAATAATTCTGATCTCAATTGTAAATTAAAATAATCTTAAAAATATTCCTCTCAATAATAAATAAATTTTAAAAAAGAACACTTATCTTAGTAATAAATATAAATTAATAAAATAATACTCATCCCAACAAATAATAAAAATTAATATAAATAATACTCATCCCAACAATAAATAAAAATTAATAAAAATAATACTCATCCCAACAATTAATAAAAACTAATAAAATAATACTCATCCTTAAATAAATAAAAATAAGTAAAAATAATACTCATTTTAACAATAAATAAAAATAAATAAAAATAATACTCATCCGTAAATAAATAAAAAAAAATAAAAATAATACTCATCCTAAAATAAATAAAAATAATACTCATCTCAACAAGAAATACATAAATAAAAATTTATACTTATCTCAATAATAAATATATTTATAAAAATAATACTCATCTCAATAATAAATATATTAATAAAAATAAAAGTATCTCAATAATTAATAAAAATTAATAAAAAATAATACTGATCTCAATAATAAATACATTAATAACAATAATTCTGATCTCAATAGTAAATAAAAATTAATCTTAATAATATTCCTCTCAATAATAAATACATTATAAAAAAGAACACTCATCTTTATAATAAATAAAAATTTATAAAAATAATACTCATCTCAACGATAAATAAAAATTAATAATACTCATCTCAACAATAAAAAATTAATAAAAAATCTCAACTCAATAATAAATACATTAATAAAAATATTACTTATCTGAACAATAAATAAAAATAAATAAAAGAATACTCATCTCAATTATAAATAAAATAAATAAAATAATAATCATCTCAATATTTAATACACTAATAAAAATAATACTTATGTCAATAATAAATAC
>NC_136527.1:58139942-58217442 GCF_053919585.1 Euprymna scolopes | reverse complement strand
GTACAGTTGGGGAAGCAGTGACCTGGAATGGAATTCCAAAGTCTAGCTGTTCTGGGGAAGAAACTACTGGAGTAGAAAGATCTTTTACATCTAGGGATCTCTACAGTGTGGGGGTGGGATTTTGCAGCTTGTCGGGTCTGTCGAGGGTGTTCACGTCGTGGGGGCACAAGTGCTTGCAGTTCTTCAGAGCATTCACCATTATAATACTTGTAGAACAGGCAGAGGGATGCAACGTTTCGACGATGGGACAGAGGCTGAAGTTTAGATGCCAGTTTAGGGCCTATCAGATTTGCGACTCTCTTTTGAACCCTGTCAAGGAGCGATAGACTAGTAGCCGATGCACCGGCCCAAATATGACAGCAATACTCCATACATGGGCGAATAGTGGCCTTATAGAAGTACAGGATACTTTCGGGTGTTAGAAGTTTTCGAGCACGGTAGAGAGAGCCCACCTTCCTTGCAGCGGCCCTGGCAATGGCCTCGATGTAATTGTTCCAACTCATGTTTCCTGTGAACGTTAGGCCAAGGAGCTTGAGAGACGTACTCTCAGATAAAGAGTCGTTGGCCATTGCTATAGGTGGTAGAGAAGGTTTCTTGTAATTATTGAATGAAACCAGTTTTGTCTTGGTGGCATTGAACGTTACCATCCATTTTTGTCCCCATTCCACCACTGATTGGAGGTCATCCTCTAGTGTTTCTGCCATTACTTTAGATATATGTTCATTTGTTTTCCTGTCGTGCCTGCTATAGAGTGTGGTGTCATCAGCATATATACCCATCTCAGAGGCAATTTTGTCGGGGAGGTCATTTATGAATATCAGGAACAGCAGAGGTCCAAGGATAGATCCCTGGGGCACTCCCGCATTTATATCATATTGTTTAGATGTACGACCGTCGAGGACAACCTGGATTTTTCTCTTATCTAAGAAGGATTTAATTATGTTAAGTATTCTACCAGTGATACCGTAAGATCTAATCTTCCTGAGGAGACCCTCATGCCATACCCTGTCAAAAGCCTTAGATATATCTAGAGCTACTGCTCTGCCCTCTCCCGCTTTGTCCAGTGAATGGTATATGCGTTCAGAGATTACAGTGAGGATGTCTGCCATGGAACGGGCTTGTCTAAATCCATATTGATGGTCGGTCAGAAGTTTAGCATCTGTAAGGTTCTGGACTAGAGCATGGTTAATTAAGGTCTCAAATATTTTGGCAAAAAGTGGGAGGAGGCTAATAGGGCGATAATTTAATGGGTCAGTTCTTTCGCCAGAATTCTTGAATACTGGTACCACAGAAGCAGTTTTCCAACAGCTCAGAAAACAAGATTCATTAAGGCATTTTTTGTAGAGTTTGGAGAGAACTGGAGCTACTTCGGCTGAGCACTTTTTTAATAGCACAGCTGGGATGAGGTCGGGTCCACATGCTTTGGAAGTGTCAAGGTTTTTTATGATAGCATGCACCTGAGCAGGGGTGATTTTCAGATCGTCTAGCGTGGCGTCTGTCCGCATAGGAAATTGAGGTAGGGGGTGGTTTAGAGGGTCCAGTGTGGAGTTTGAGGCAAATCGACTGGCAAGCATGTTAGCCTTCTCGGTTGCTGAGCAAAGAACCTCGTGATTGTTAGTTTGTGGGGGAATTGTTGATTGCCCATTATTTACTACACTGTTGTAGATTTTCCAGAAGTCACGAGTTCCTAGTTTTTGTGCTTCGATGCGTTTTTTAGTGGTTTCCGTAAATTCCCTCTTAGTTGTCGCTATTTCTTTCTTAGCGTTACTTCTAGCTTCTATGTACTTCTGTCTGTTTGAACTGGACTTATGTCGGTTAAACCTGTGGAATGCATGCTGCCTTTGAGCAATGGCAGTTGCGCAAGTCGAAGTAAACCATTGGGGAGAGTGGGGTTTGCTATAGAATTTCCGCATGGGAACATGCGCTTCGATTGCAGTTTTGAACCATTCAGTGGTCTCGGTTGCACACTGTTCAGCAGGAAGAGAAAAAATATTTCCCCATGGGGCGTCTCTGATAAGATCTCTGATAGCTTCCCAGTCAGCCTTTTTATAATATCTCGTTGTTTTGAGCACTAGCTCTTCAGTTTTGGGTCTAGAGTTTAGGTCGATTTCAACCATTATCACCGCATGATCAGCGTTCCCAAGTGGGCTGTCGGCTTTCGTTACACAATCATCAGGAACTGTGGTCAAAAACAGATCTAATAGTGATGCGTGTTGTTCTTCCTGATCAGGGAAGCGGGTTGGAAAAGTAACAATTTGCAATAGGGAGTGAGATACAGAGAAGCTATGAGTTGCGCTGCCTGCTGCATCTGTGTAAGTAGAGAATCCAAGCCAGTTTTTGTGATGGACATTAAAGTCGCCAAATACATGTACTTGGGCGCTAGTGTCGAAGGAGAGTGCTGTGTCTATGCTGTCAGATACTTTGTTTATTATGGTGCAGTCTTGGGTCGAGGGAGAGTGGTAGAGAAAGTAAAAGTAGCTAATGTTGTGTTGCATGATTAGTTTAAAGCACATAAAGGCTTGATCATCCGTTTCTAGGTTTGTTTCTCTAGTCAAGGGAAGGGTATTACGAATGTAAACTCCAAGTCCGTGCATATGTCTGTCAGAGTCCTTACGGCAGAGTGGGAGATATCCAGGCATGTTAAAGTAGTTAGAGGGGATGGAGGAGTGTAGGTTAGTCTCACTTAGTGCTAAGATATCCGGGGTATTTGTTAGGAGAAATGCTTCGACATCAGCTAAATTAGTTCTAAGCCCACGGATATTTGTGAATGCAAGCCTCAAGGGAGGAGGCAAGTTGGATTTGTTTGACCCTAAGCCTGGTTTAAGCTTATTTTTAGATTGTACTGTCATCATGTTTTTTAACGAGTTTCAGTTGGGTTAGGGGAAGCCGAACAGGAGGTTATGCAGAATATCACACATGCATCACAAGTAGACCATCAGCTGACCCTCCATCAACTAGGACTGTGGCCTCAGGAAAGCCCACCGGGGATGAGTGCAGGGTCCCTTTCCATGCGCGCCATGGCACTACAAACAACCCGATATTATTCAACTGTTGATGGAGCAGCTGCTCTAAGCGCTACCAAAGAGTTAGGGATCCTGTACTACCAGTCAGAAACAGCAGCCAGTAACTGTCAATCCGGTACCCTCAACCCATCAGAGGAAGGTCAACCCAATCTAATTGCTCAGGCATATGTGGTACTCAAGCATTCTCAAGTGCCCAGGTTTAGGGGTGGGGTGTGTCGGGAGTGGGGAAACGGCGTTCATTGCCCTAGACAAGAAACAAGATCTACCACTGGGTGTTTCTGTCGAATCACTGTGATAGTATCTCTGCGCCTGACTAATAGGCAAAGAAGGAGTATGGAAGCCGGGCGATAGGCAGGACCTATCTACTCCTTAAGCATTTTAGGTTTGCAACCCGGTAATTTGATTGAGTCACCAGCTCTAGGAAGGTTGTCATCCAAGACTGAAGAGGCCTCCCTCCTCTTTGGTTTAGTTTCAGAGTTTTCCTTCTCCTAGACAGATGATCTGGAAAGATCTACTGGGTCCGTCACCACTGAGAGGGTTTGCTCCGCGCCTGGGTTCTAATCCAGGTATTTCTGCGACCCCGCGTGGTTAGTTAATGTTATTGGGTTAGTTTGTAGAGGTTATATCTGCTAAATAGTTACACTCCTCAAAGTGGATTAGGGACATTGTTATTTCATTGTTACTGGATAAAGGGGTTGAGTAGAGCTCATGCAGTGTAATGAACTATGATTGTAAGGAGGCTTGTTAGGAGGAGATAATGTGGTTTGAGGCTTTCTCTTTTGTATATATATATTTTTTATTTTTTCCTTTTATTTTATTTATTTTTTTTTTATTCATGTGAGCTTGGGTCTGGTATAATATTTAACTATTTATTCATGTGAGCTTGGGTCTAGTATAATATTTAACGTGTATAATTACCTTATCTCACGGTTTGCTATTTCATTTCGATATATTTTTTTTTCTCATTTATATACGACCGGCTTTTTCACTTGCTAACAAAAAAACGCCGTAATTTAATGTTTTTTTTTTTACATGCTTCCTTATTTTTGACATAAACAGTAAATTCACTTGCATTACTGTTTGTTCACGTTACATTTATATATAAACCATTGTATTAATTGCTTCTTTTTTATGCAGCCTGTCTTATCCTTTATATATTAATTTTTACACTTAGTGGTGTCGTTTACTTTTCCAGTTTTTTTATTTGTTTTTTCCTCCTTTCTATTTTAATCATATTAAACAAACTTCTTTATTTTGATCATATTAAACAAACTTCTTTATTTTGATCATATTATACAAACTTCTTTATTTTGATCATATTAAACAAACTTCTTTATTTTGATCATATTAAACAAACTTCTTTATTTTGATCAAATTAAACAAACTTCTTTATTTTGATCATATTAAACACATTTCTTTATTTTGATCATATTAAACAAACTTCTTTATTTTGATCATATTAAACTAACTTCTTTATTTTGATCAAATTAAACAAACTTCTCTATTTTGATCATATTAAACAAACTTCTCTATTTTGATCAAATTAAACAAACTTCTCTATTTTGATCAAATTAAACAAACTTCTCTATTTTGATCATATTAAACAAACTTCTCTATTTTGATCAAATTAAACAAACTTCTTTATTTTGATCAAATTAAACAAACTTCTTTATTTTGATCAAATTAAACAAACTTCTTTATTTTGATCAAATTAAACAAACTTCTTTATTTTGATCATATTAAACAAACTTCTTTATTTTGATCATATTAAACAAACTTCTTTATTTTGATCATATTAAACAAACTTCTTTATTTTGATCATATTAAACAAACTTCTTTATTTTGATCATATTAAACAAACTTCTTTATTTTGATCAAATTAAACAAACTTCTCTATTTTGATCATATTAAACAAATTTCTTTATTTTGATCATATTAAACAAACTTCTCTATTTTGATCATATTAAACAAACTTCTTTATTTTGATCATATTAAACAAATTTCTCTATTTTGATCAAATTAAACAAACTTCTCTATTTTGATCAAATTAAACAAACTTCTCTATTTTGATCAAATTAAACAAACTTCTCTATTTTGATCATATTAAACAAACTTCTTTTCGACAACGTTACTTGCCTTACTTTTTTTTCATCCTGTGTTTTCTTTCTATATTACATTTTGCATTTGCGGTGTATAATTGTGTATACTATTTCATTTCGCTATTGTTTTTTTTTTTGCTTTTCTCTTTTTTTTTACAACCGTTTTTTTTAACAAAAAAACTCCATAAAGCAATTTTTTCCTTATTTTTTACATAAACAGTAAATTTACGTGGATTATTGTTATGTCACTTTTCCTATTTACCACAAACAAAAAACCATAGAATTCTTTCTTTTGTTCGATTCTTACATTAGCAATTTGTCCATTTACTGCTTAGGACAACCCGTTTTCCATTAGGCTGTACTTTGGATCAAAAGTCGTTCTTGGTAAGTACCGGTGGCGTTACAGTTATTCCGTTTAAAATGCCCCACCATAGATCACACTTAGGTCGGCGTAGAGACTCTGGATCGATCATTGCAAAACTTGTGTGGTAATGGCCGAGTCGTTGGGAATGCAGTATTATTGCTATCTGGAGGTTTCAGGCAAACACTACCTATAATTCCTCGATCAACACCAGCAGATGAAATAAATGCTTGCCTAAAATATTCCACTTTTTTTGCAACATGTGAGAACATTCCATTTGACTAGAAATGTGCGTGTCCAGCAGCAAAACGATCACTCAGCAGAGTTATTTTCAAATCAATTACTGCAAATTTGGAATGAAAAACTGCCGGCTAATCTGCATTGCCACAAAACTTCTGTAATAAAGTGACAACAAAAGACGACTTGATTAAAAAGGTTTTTGCAGACACCCAATTTAACTATAAGGATCCCAGTTGGCTGAGTGAACGAGCCATTCTTGCACGCAAGAACAAAGATATTCATGAACTCAACAGTACTATTCAGTTGAACATTCCTGGTGAGTTAGTCACACGGTTCTTGAAGAAGACAAAGCAGTCAACTATCCAACAGAATTTTTGAATTCGCTAGATTTGCCTGGGATGCTACCTCATGTACTGCAATTGAAAACTGGTGTGCCAATCATTTTGTTGCGAAATATTAATCAGCCCAAACTTTGTAATGGCACACATCTTTCTGTAAAAAAATTAATGACTAACCTAATAGAAGCCACAATTTTAACGGGGCCTTTCAAAGGTGAGGATGTCCTGATTCCACGCATTCCTATGATTCCTACAGACATGCCAATTCAATTTAAGAGATTGCAATTCCCAATTAGACTGGCATTTGCTATCATGCATTTTTTTTGTCAATTTACACCATTTATGCCACAGCAACGCATGGCAGGGTACAGCTAGTATATATATATATATATATATATTAGGTTGAGAAGAAAGTTCTTGCGGCATTTTTAATTTTGATTTCAAATTATATATTTTCAAAGAAGTTGACGTTATTCATTCACTTTACTTTGCAAATCATTTTAAGAGTGTTTTTCGCTTTATCTAATAGTTTAAATTAGAATCGTGTCAAAACAATTATGTCGTCTTTTTAGAATGTTGAATTAACGATAGAATAAAAGCAAATTGACAGAGTACAAAATAGACTTCGTGGTTTAGTGGGGGATGCCCTTTTCTCTACCCTGCAACCCCTCTCCCACAGAAGAGACGTTGCGAGCCTATCCTTGTTTTATCGTTATTTTCATGGCAGGTGCTCGTCTGAACTCCAATCCCTGGTCCCCCCTTGCCAAACTTTCACGAAAATCACCCGTCTAGCTGAATCCACTGTGAAAAATTTCCCCCACTCTATATCTGTGCCTAAATCAAAACGCGGATTTCATGAGCAAAGCTTCTTTCTTAGAACTGCACGCCTGTGGAACTCTGTTCCGTCTGCCTGCTTCCCTCCGGACTACAACTTGGATGTCTTCAAGTCTAATGTTAACAAATTCCTAATGAACCGCCCCCCTAATTAAACACTTCATAAAATCTACTCACTAACGTGATGTACTTGCAATAACCCTTATCCCTGAGTGGCTTCCAGGCCTTGATAAGTGGTGATCACCGTGTAAAAAAAAAAAAAAAAAAAAAAAAAATTAGCACAATTTTCTTATTTTAATTCAAGCTAAAAAGTTGCTGAAAGTTGCTCACGATATCAATGAAATGTTTGGTACAAGAACCACCATGGAATGCACAGTACAAAGATGGTTCAAGCGTCTTAAAGATGAGAAGCTTTGTGGTCGGCCATTGGATTTTAACACCGATCAATTAAGAGCCTTAGTCGAAGCCAATACATGCACAACTATTCAAGAACTTGTTTCTGAATTCTACATAACGTATACAACGATTTCCAATAGCTTGGAAAAATTGGAAAGACAAAAAACCTTGATAAATTGCTTTCTTTCAAATTGAATAAAATCAAAAGAAACACCATTATGAATGTCATCTTTTACGTAACAAGAATGACCTGTTTCTTGACCTGGTTGTGGTTTGCAATGAAATGTGTGTTCTTTACAACAATCGATGATGAAGTCCAGATCAGTGAACGAAGCTACACAACTCTTCTGAAAGCCAGAGTTTAATCAAAAGAATAGCATGCTGAATGTTTAGGGGTTTGCGACCTTCAGTGTTTTAAATGCAAGCGAAACGATCATGGCAGATAGATACTGTCCACAAATAGATGAAATGCATCAGAAACTTTGATAAAATCAAAAGAAAACGCCCAATTCTCTTGTACAACAATTCCCGCCTGCATGTTGCTAAACCAACTTTGCAGAAGTTGAACATTCGCCATAATGTCCAGAGACTAACACTTTTTCAAGCATCTCAACAACTTTTTGCTTAAAAAACGTAAATGATATCAAACTCGCCTTCAGTGACTTCATCGCAACGAGAACACAAGATTTTTATGTTATTGGCATAAATGCACTTGTTTTACATTGGCAAATGGGGTTCGATTCTGATGGTGCTTATTTCGATCAATAAATATTTGTTTATGCCAAGATATTTTCATCTAAATTTAAAAGTTAAAAACCGCAAGAACTTTCTAGTCAGCCTGATTAATCTGTATATATCTGAATTATTTCATAGTATTGAGTAAAATAGGTTTAAAATAGAAATGGATTATTATTCTGAGGAAAAATTAAAGTTGAAAAATTCATGCATATTGAGAATTTAGATAGTCTTAATATTTTTAAACTCCATGTCTTAATGTTTTTCTTTAATTCTATTTACAGATAATTCGGTTGGCAGTTGAAGAATTTGTTTGGAATATTTTGATTCATGTTGATTTCTAACTGAAAGAGTAGGAAAATAGACAACATCAACAGTTGAAATCTGTGGTTGGAAAAATGGAAATAATTTAATTTGAAACTGTTCTTAAAGACATGCATTAAAATAAATCCTTATCTGTAAAAAGTTCATGAATACAAAAACAAAGTGAGAATGCATATACACGTTGATAAGAAATACAAAAGTCATATTCACCCGTCTTGATATACCATATATATATATAAGTGTGATTCTTGTATAAGAATCAGATTTGACTATACTTATTAAAGCCATTGTTTTTCTTATTAAACGTAGATTTTACTTATGGAAATATAGTTTGCATATTTTAAGTAGATAATCTTTTGAAAAATTATACTTGAAATAATATATGAATTCTCATTGAAATTTTCAAAAGAAAGAAACCACATTAAATTTGAAGCATCATAAGAGTTACACATTGAGATGGAGATTTTTGTAAAATATATGGAACACCATTTTTGCAAGAAGATGATTGACACATGGAAGTAAAAGTATATGCTTGTAAAATATGTTGTGAATCGTATCCTCGAATAAAGAATTAAAAAAAAAATCATAGCCTAACACACTGCAGGGAAACCATATTTTTGATAAAGTGTCATTCTTGTACAATAATATCAGCTTGGAAATGACATTTGCGAACACACACTAGAAAGAAACGATATTCTTGTGAAATGTGCGATAATTTTGTTTTGGATAGTAGTCAGTTAAATCAACATATTCAAACAAGCACTGGAGAAAAGCAATTTTCTTGTGAAATATGTAATCGATTATTTTCAACAATATACAATTTAAAACGTCATACACAAACACACAATGGATGGAAGCCATACTCTTGTGAAGTATGTGACAAATCGTTTACACAGAAACAAGTCTTGACAACGCATATGAGAAAACACACTGGAGAGAAGCCATATTCTTGTGAAATGTGTGGCGATTCTTTTATGAGAAAATCAGAGTTGAAGAGACATTTAAGAATGCATACTGGAGAGAATCCATACATTTGTGAAGTATGTGATAAATCATTTTCAGAAAGTAGTTCCTTAAAAACACATATTCGAATACACACTGGGGAAAAACCTTTTCCTTGTGAAGTGTGTCAGAAGTCTTTTTCACAGAGCAAGACTTTGCAAAATCATATAAGAATTCACACTGGAGAGAAACCGTATTCTTGTCAAATGTGTTTGGCTTCATTTACACAAAAGGAACACTTAAAAAGACATATGCGAATACACAGTGGAGAAAAACCATATTCATGTGAAATATGCTGTAAGTCATTTTCGGAAAAAGGACATTTAAAAAGACATGAGAGTACACACTTTAAGCGTATAATCCCTACAACCACTTTCGTAGAAAATGCTGCTGTCAAACCTAGTTGAAATGAGTGTTCCTTATGCTGGAGGTCTGAACAGAGCTGAAAGGGGGAAACAGACCAAATATCAAGGTCCCATGTATGATAAGAAACTGGAATCTTAGGGAGATATCAATCATGCCAGTTTAAAATCTTATATGCGAATACACAGTGGAGAAAAACTATGTTAATGTGAAATATGTAGTAAGTCATTTTCGGATAAAGGACCTCTCTGTACAGAACAACCTGGCATGAGGATACTTTTCTATAGAAGTAAACCCTGACCAAATATTCAAAATCACATTTCGTATTCGCTGCCTAAATAAAATCTTCTCACTATGGCTAAGTCGCATTAGCTTTTACAAGGAATGGTGCACCTTCTCCAAGTGATGTTACCTCAAGTAATAGCACGAAGCTGGATACTCTACTAGATTTGATAAACTCTTGTCCTGGAATGCAGTAAGACCAAGAGACCGAAACAAAAGATATAATACCATATATATGTAAATGGTTAATTGGGGAGTGGAAAACTATGTTCTCAATTACGTTAATAATTCAGTGTTTGAGAGATAAAGAAGTTTAATGGAACATTCGAATATATATGTATCTCATATAGGGTTCAAGTGTTAGCCCCAGGTTGTGGGTCACTTGATTTCTGAGAACTTCGACTGAAGTAAAATAAAACAAAAAGAAGCATGTAATCTACCTAGAAAATGCTCAAATGTCAAACCTGGTTGAAGTGATTGTCCCTAATGATGGAGGTTTGAACAGAGCTGAAAGGGAGAAACGGACCAAATATAAAGGTCTCATATATGATAAACAAGAAACTGGAATCTCAGGGAGATGTAAATCATACCAGTTATTATAAGTGCCAAGGAACACTTAAATATCATATGTGAATATGCAATGAAGCAAAACCATATTCATGTGAAAAATATACAGTAAATCATTTTCGGATAAATGACATTTAAAAAGACATGAGAGTACACAGTGGAAGTTAGAAAACTTGGACACGAATGCCTGCTAGATTTTATCCTCGAGTTCCGAAATTTCTCCAGAACAATCTAGCATGTTTTGACATTTATCCTACAATTAAATCATGACTAAATATTCAACTTGAAATACTTTTTGTAATAGTAATTGCATGTTTTGACATTTTCCTACAATAAAATCATTAGTAGATATTAAACATCAAATTGTTTTAGTAATAGTAATAGCATGTTTTGACATTTTTTCTACAATAAAATCATTACTAAATATTCAACATCAAATATTTTTAGTAATAGTAATAGCATGTTTTGACATTTTTTCTACAATTAAATCATGACTAAATATACGATATCAAATAGTTTTAGTAATAGTAATAGCATGTTTTGACATTTTTTCATACAATAAAATCACGACTAAATATTCAATATCGAATTGTTTTAGTAATAGTAATAGCATGTTTCGACATTTTTGCTACAATTAAAAAATCCTCTTGGCTTTTTGGTCAAGATCAAAGTGTAGTATCTGTTCTTCAGATGCTGCACTTCATTTTCTTGTTCTCTTTCGGTGGAGGAGAAATCCTTCACGACTGAGACAATTTTTATTTTTGTACCTTTTCTCCACGTTAAAAAACGACCTTGGTGTCTAACTCTGTCCCATGGGGAGGCATAGTAAATAGGTACAATTAAATCATGACTAAATATTCAACATCAAATAGTATATGAAAAAACCACACTTGTTTTTACAAGGAATGGTAACCTGAACCAGATACTCAACCACGCTATATGAATTATTGTCCTGGAATTTAGAAAAACCAAACTATCAAAAAGAAAAATTCATGAGAACTTTGACTGAATGAAAATGAAACAAAGAATAAAAGAAATTATGCTTTCATGAAGATCTCAATCATTCCAATATTATATCAACTGGACTCATAATAAAGTATTTGAAAACTAACATGCGAATATACCTAGTGAACAAAGTGCAAGAAAGATACAAACAATTCCACTTATATAGTTTTCTCAAAAAATCAAGTACTTGGCATATCTGAACTAGCCAGGGATTTTACAGGATGTTCCATCTCTATTAAAATCAAATAAATTGGAAAAAACGGATATGCTTGTAAAATATATTATTTCCATGATTTTTTTTCATTCTTAACAAAATGATACATTCTTGCAAATGATACAAAATGATACATTGTTGCAAATGATACAAAATGATACATTCTTGCAAATGATACAAAATGATACATTCTTGCAAATTATACAAAATGACACATTCTTGCAAATGATACAAAATGACACATTCTTGCAAATGATACATTCTTGCAAATGATACAAAATGATACATTCTTGCAAATGATACAAAATGACACATTCTTGCAAATGATACAAAATGACACATTCTTGCAAATGATACAAAATGATACATTCTTGCAAATGATACAAAATGATACATTCTTGCAAATGATACAAAATGATACATTCTTGCAAATGATACAAAATGATACATTCTTGCAAATGGTACAAAATGACACATTCTTGCAAATGATACAAAATGACACATTCTTGCAAATGATACAAAATGACACATTCTTGCAAATGATACAAAATGATACATTCTTGCAAATGATACAAAATGATACATTCTTGCAAATGATACAAAATGATACATTCTTGCAAATGATACAAAATGATACATTCTTGCAAATGATACAAAATGATACATTCTTGCAAATGATACAAAATGACACATTTTTGCAAATGATACAAAATGACACATTCTTGCAAATGATACAAAATGACACATTCTTGCAAATGATACAAAATGACACATTTTTGCAAATGATACAAAATGATACATTCTTGCAAATGATACAAAATGACACATTCTTGCAAATGATACAAAATGACACATTCTTGCAAATGATACAAAATGACACATTCTTGCAAATGATACAAAATGACACATTCTTGTAAATGATACAAAATTATACATTCATGCAAATGATACAAAATGATACATTCTTGCAAATGATACAAAATGATACATTCTTGCAAATGATACAAAATGATACATTCTTGCAAATGATACAAAATGACACATTTTTGCAAATGATACAAAATGATACATTCTTGCAAATGATACAAAATGACACATTTTTGCAAATGATACAAAATGACACATTTTTGCAAATGATACAAAATGATACATTCTTGCAAATGATACAAAATGACACATTCTTGCAAATGATACAAAATGATACATTCTTGCAAATGATACAAAATGACACATTTTTGCAAATGATACAAAATGACACATTTTTGCAAATGATACAAAATGACACATTCTTGCAAATTATACAAAATGACACATTTTTGCAAATTATACAAAATGACACATTCTTGCAAATGATACTTCACAGAAATTTTTGATTGATCATTGTGTGCATTTGCTCTAATACATTTTCTGTTTAACAACTTCAATACATTTTCTGCTTAACAATTTCAATACATTTTCTATGTAACAACTTCAATACATTTTCTGTTTAACAACTTCAATACATTTTCTGTTTAACAACTTCAAAACATTCTGTTTAACAACTTCAAAACATTTTCTGTTTAACAACTTCAATACATTCACTCCCTGTTATTAAAAAGAGTATTTTTATTAAATCGGTTTCAATGATTTTAATATTTAATCCTGATAAATATTTAACAGTTTCAGTTTATATTTAGAGGAAATGAGGTTTTACTATCATACTCCAAAATAATAGAACACTTTTCATAATGATTATAAAAAGTTTTTAATAAAAAACTAAACAGAATCACCAGAACATTAAATAGTTCGATCACATGATATGGATTTTGTTACTGGCTTCAAGATTAATGTCAGAGAAAAAACTTAACAAATGTTTGGATATAAAAATGGACCAGATTTATGTTTGAGAGAAAATCTCTATTAACTGAATCTGACATATCGTTGTGTACTTGAATTGATAAAAAGGAACGTTTTGTTTGTTTATGCATGTTTTATAAGTTTCCATGATTGTATTTACAAGAAAATTATTTGGAAAATAATTGAAGTGGAAATAAAAACAAGTGAAATAATGAGATTGTTCATTGAGTTTAAGTTCAAACGAATCCATTAAATTTATTTGGAAAAATACAACACATTTTATTTTAACTGTTGGATCTTGTTATAAATGCTCTCTGAAAACACCGAGGTAATTGATATCAATAAAGCAATAAACGCAACTGTTTAGTTAAAATAAAAAGATGTATAGAAACATGTTTGAAAGGCTATTTTATGCCTTATTAAAATTAAATAATAGTAATAATAAACTCTTTACTTGAAATCAATGTTGACATACTGTCACTCCCTCTATATAAGAATATGTATATAAAATATGTATGTATATATACAATGAAATAAATATATATATATATATATACTAATATTTATATATGCAATAAAGTAAATATATATATAAATACAATAAAATAGATATACACAATACAATAAACACATATACACAATAAAAAACATATATAAATAACATATATACACAATAGAATAAACATATTAAAATAAACACATCCACATATATATATATATATATATATATATACATAAACTGAACCCATATACATGAAAAAAAATATAGAAAAAAAGATACATACACTATAATGTACACATATATACACAATAAAGTAGACATATATACACACAATAAAATAAAACATATGCATGAAGAAATAAAACATAGGCACGATGAAATAAACATATACACAAAAAATAAACATATATGTATTCAAAAAAATAAACATATATATATATATATATATATATATATACATACAATAAAATAAAAATATAGTTATATACAGAGTGTTTCAAAAGTCTTGGGAACATAAAGATTTTTAATAACTCAAAAACTATTAGGAGTTAAAAAATGAAATTGGTACCGTTGGAAAGGTTAAAGTTTCAAGTTTTGTGGGGAATCTTCAAACTTGCTCAATATGAGCACCATTCGTCACACGGCAGACATCTAGTCGATAGTCCATTTCCTGCCAAACGCGTTCCAGCATCTTGACGTCAATGGTTCCCACAACTGCCGTTATTCGAGCCTTTAGTTCGTCAATATCTCTTGGAAGGGGCGGCACATAGACTTGTTGCTTGACAAAGCCCCAAAGGAAAAAGTCACACTCAGTACCCCATATGCGAGTGCTATGCTTGTTAACTTTGCCATTCAGATAGAAGGTCGCCTCATCGCTAAAAACAAGCCGGTCATCAAAGCCGTTATCTTCCAACTTCTCTTGCATTGCAATGCAAAAGTCACGGCGAAGTGGCTTATCAATGTCCTTCAACTTTTGGACCAACTTGAGCTTGTAAGGTACCATTTGCAGTCGTTTCCTTAAGACACGCCAGACAGTTGCTGGAGCAAGCTGAAGTTCCCTGCTGGCTCTTCTCACTGATTTACGGGGGCTCTGCTGAAAGGCTTCCGGACTTGCTCAACTGCATCTTCTGAAGTTGAAGGGCGACCTGTTCGCTTACTTGGGCACAAACACCCATCTTTCACAAATTTAGAATGCCATCTGACAATGGGTTTCCTTTCAGGGACTTCTTTTTTAAATTTCCTGCGAAATGCACGCTGAACACATGTCCACGATTTAGTCTTTGCAAATTGGAGGACGCAAAACGCCTTGTCTTGTTTAGAGAACGCCATTACTGCACATGGAAAGATAAGACGAAAATCATTAGTATGACCAAAAACTTGATTAAGCAAGCTTTATTATGACACCAGTTTCATTTTTCTACCTGGAATAGTTCATGAGATATACGCATTTGTAATGTTCCCAAGACTTTTGAAACACCCTGTACAATAAAATAAACATATATATACAAGAACATAAAAATATATATATACACAATAAAATAAACATATATATATACACAATAAAATACATATATATATACACAATAAAACAAATATATATATACACAATAAAACAAATATATATATACACAACAAAATAAACATATATATATACAATAAAATAAACATATATATATATATAATAAAATAAACATATATATAATAAAATAAACATATATATATACAATAAAATATACCTATATATATATATATACAATAAAATAAACATATATATACAATAAAATAGATATATATATATATACAATAAAACAGACATAAATATATATAAATTAAAATAAACATATATATAATAAAATAAACATATATATATATACAATAAAATATACATCTATATACAATAAAATAAACATATATATACAATAAAATATACATCTATATACAATAAAATAAACATATATATATATATACAACAAAATAAACATATATATATACAAAAAACATATACGATAAAGTAAACATATATATATATACAACAAAATAAACATATGTATAAAATAACATAAAGATATATATACATGCAATAAATAAACATATAAATACACACAATAAAATAAACATGTATATATACACAATGAAATACACATATATATACACAATAATATAAACATATATATATACAATAAAAAAACATATATATATACAATCAAAAAAAATATATATATACAATAAAACAAACATATATATACATACAACAAGATAAACATATATATACAATAAAATAAAAATATATATATATACAATAAAAAAAACACACATGTGCATACAATAAAATAAACGTATATATAACAAAAAAATACGTACAATAAAATAAACGTATATATATGCAATAAAATCAACATATATATAAAAAAACAAACATATATATATATATATACAAAAAATACACATATATATATATATACAAAAAAATAAACATATATATATAGAAAAAATAAACATATATATATATACAATAAAATAAATATATATATGTATACAATAAAATAAGCATATATATATATACAATAAAATAAACATCTAAAATAAAATAAACATATATATACAATAAAATAAACATATATATGCATACAATACAATAAACATATATATACAATAAACTAAACACATATATATGTTTATTTTATTGTATATATATGTACAATATCATAAACATATATATGTATACAATCAGACAAAACATATATATATACAAACATAAACACATATAATAAAATAAGAATTTATATAGACAACAAAATAAACAATATATATATACAATAAAATACACATATATATATACAATAAAATAAACATATATATATACAATAAAATACACATATATATATACAATAAAATAAACTTAAATATATATGCAATAAAATAAATATATATATACAATAAAATAAACATATATATACAATAAAAACATATATAGATACACAATAAAATAAACGTATATATACAATAAAGTAAACATATATATATATACCATAAAATGAACATATATACAATAAAATAGATATATATACAGTAAAATAAACATAGATATCTACAATAAAATAAACATATATATACAATAAAATAAACATATATATCTATATACAATAGAATAAACATATATATAAATACAATAAATTAATAAACATATATATATATACACAATAAAATAAAGATATATATATATATATACAATAAAAACAACATATATATGCAATAAAATAAACATACACATATACAATATAATAAATATATATCTATATATAAAAGAAAATAATCATATATATATACAATAAAATAAGCATATATATAAAATAAAATAAACACATATACAATAAAATAAATATATATGCAATATAACAAGCATATATATATACAATAAAATAAACATATATACATAAAAATACACACACATATATATATATATATATACTACAAAATAAACATATATATACAATAAAATAAACATATATATACAATAAACTAAACATATATACATATGCAATAAAATAAACATATATATATACATACAATAAAATAAACATGTATATATATACAATAAAATAAACGTATATACAATATAATAAACATATATATATACAAAAAGTAAACATTTATATATATACAATAAAATAAACATATGTATACAATAAAATAAAATATACATATATACAATAAATAAACATATAAATACACACAATAAAATAAACATATAAATACACAATAAAATAAACATATATATACACAAAAAAACATATATATATATATACACACAATAAAATACACATATATATATACAATAAAATAAAGATATATATACAATAAAATAAAGATATATATATATACAATGAAATAAACATATATATATACAACGAAAAAAACATATATATATACAATGAAACAAACATATATATATACATATACATATAAATAAACTAACATATGTATATACAATAAAATAAACATATATATATATACAATAAAATAAACATATATATACATATACAATAAAATAAACATATATATACACAATTACATAAACATATATATATTTACAAACAAATAAACATGTATATATATATATACTAAAAAAACATATATATATATACAATAAAATAAACATATATACAATAAAATAAACACATATATATATATATACAATAAATAAACACACATATATATATACAATAAAATAAACATGTATATATAATAAAAACATATTTATATATATAATAAAATAAACATATACATATACAATAAAACAAACATGTATATATAATAAAAACATATTTATATATATAATAAAATAAACATATATATATATACAATAAAATAAACATATATATATACAAGAAAATAAACATATATATACAATAAAATAAACATATATATATACAATAAAATAAACATATATATATATACAATAAAATAAACATATATATATACAATAAAATAAACATATATATATACAATAAAATAAACATATATATATATACAATAAAATAAACATATATATATACAATAAAACAAATATATATATATACAATAAAATAAATATAATATATATACAATAAAATAAATATATATATATACAATAAAATATATATATATATATACAATAATATAAATATATATATACAATAAAATAAACATATATATACAATACAATAAACATATATATACAATAAAATAAACATATATATATACAATAAAATAAACATATATATACAATAAAATAAACATATATATATACAATAAAATAAACATATATATGCAATAAAATAAACATATATATATAAAATAAAATAAACATATATATACAATAAAATAAACATATATAGAATAAAATAAGCATATATATACAATAAAATAAACATATATATACCATAAAATAAACATATATATACAATAAAATAAGCATATATATACAATAAACTAAATATATATACAATATAATAAACATATATATATATATACAATAAAATAAACATATATATATATACACACACACCAAAAAAACATATATATATACAATCAAAGAAACATATATATATATATACGTATACAATAAAATAAACATATATATATACAATAAAACAAACATATATACTAATTAATAAACATATATATAGAATACAATACACATATATATATACAAGAAAATAAACAGATGTACATATACAATAAAATAAACCTATATATACAATAAAATAAAGATATATATATACAATAAAATAAACATATATATATATACAATAAAATAAACATATATATATACAAGAAAATAAACAGATGTATATATACAATAAAATAAACATATATATATACAATACAATATAAACATATATATATACAATAAAATTAACACATATATATATACAATAAAATAAACATATATATATATACAATAAAATAAACATATATATATACAATAAAAGAAACACATATATATACAATAAAATAAACATATATATACAATAAAGTCAACATATATATACAATAAAATAAACATATATATACATATACAATAAAATAAACGTATATATACACAATTAAATAAACATATATATATTTACAAACAAATAAACATGTATATATATATAAAAAAATAAACATATATATATATAATAAAATAAACATATATATATAAAGTAAAATAAACATATATATATACACAAAAATAAACATATATATATACAATAAAATAAACATATATATATACAATAAAACAAACATATATATAATAAAAAAATATTTATATATACAATAAAATAAACATATTTATATATACAATAAAATAAACATATTTATATATACAATAAAATAGACATATTCATATATACAATAAAATAAACATATATATATACAATAATATAAACATACAAATATATACAATAAAACAAACATATATATATACACAATAAAATAAACATATATATGCAAAAAAATAAACATATATATATATACAATAAAATAAACATATATATATACAAGAAAAACATATTTATAAATACAATAAAAGAAACATATATATACAATAAAATAAGCACATATACAATAAAATAAATATATATACAATATAATAAACATATATATGCAATAAAATAAACATATATATATATATACAACACAATAAACATATATATATAAAATCAAAGAAACATATATATATACATATACAATAAAATAAACATGTATATATACTAATTAATAAACATATATATAGAATAAAATACACATATATATATACAAGAAAATAAACAGATGTATATATACAATAACATTAGCATATATATATACAATAAAATAAACATATATATACAATAAATAAAACAAATATATATATACAATAAAATAAACACATATATATACAATAAAATAAACATATATATATACAATTAAATAAACACACATATATATATAAAATAAAAAAAACATATATAATATATACAATAAAATAAACATATATATTTACAATAAAATAAACACATATATATATACAATAAAATAAACAGATATATACAATAAAAAAAACATATATATATATACAATAAAATAAACATATATATATATACAATAAAATAAATATATATATACAATAAAGTAAACATATATATATAATAAAATAAACATGTATATATATATATACAATAAAAGAAACATATATATATACAATAAAATAAACATATATATACAATAAAATAAACATATATATACAATAAAATAAACATATATATACAACACAATAAACATATAAATACACACAATAAAATAAACATATGTATACACAATAAAATAAACATATATATATACACAATAAAATAAACATGTATATATACAATAAAATGAACACCTATATACACAATAAAATAAACATATATAAATATATATACGATAATATAAACATGTATATATGAAATAAAATAAACATATATATACATACACAATAAAATAAACATATATATACACTATTCAATAAACATATATATATTTACAAAAAAATAAACATGTATATATATAGACAATAAAATAAACATGTATATATATATAAAATAAAAGAAACGTATATATACAATAAAATAAACATATATATATACAATAAAATAATCATACATATATATACAATAAAATAAACATAAATATACATACAATAAAATAAACATATATATACAATAAAATAAACATATATATACAATAAAATAAACATATAAATATACAATAAAATAAATATATATATATACAATAAAATAAACATATATATATACAATAAAATAAACATATATATACAATAAAATAAACATATAAATATACAATAAAATAAACATATAAATATACAATAAAATAAATATATATATATACAATAAAATAAATATATATATACAATAAAATAAACATATATATATACAATAAAATAAACATACATATATATATACAATAAACTAAACATATATATACAATAAAATAAACATTTATATATATATAATAAAATAAACACATATACAATAAAATACATATATATACAATATAATAAACATATATATATATACAATAAAATAAACACATATATATACAGAATAAAATAAACATATATATATACAATAAAACAAACATATATATGTACATATACAATAAAATAAAAATATATAAACAATAAAATAAACATATATATATTGAAAATAACATAAACATATATACTTATACAATAACATAAACAGATATATATATATATACAATAAAATTAACATATATATATATACAATATAATAAACATATATATACAATAAAATAAACATATATATACAATAAAATAAACATATATATACAATAAAACAAACATATATATATACAATAAAATAAACATATATATATATACAATAAAATAAACATATTAATATATATACAAACCACTTAACATGTATATATACACAATAAAATAAACATATATCTATACAATAAAATAAATATATATATAAAAAAAAACAAAATAAATATATATATACAATAAAATAAATATATGTACAATAAAATAAACATATATGTACAATAAAATTAACATATATATACATATATATATATATACATATATATATATACAATAAAATAAACATGTATATATGCAATAAAATAAACATATATATATATATATATACGATAAAATAAACATATATATATACAATAAAATATATAAATATACGATAAAATAAATATATATATATACGATAAAATAAACATATATATACAATAAAATATATAAATATACGATAAAAGAAACATATATATATATATGATAAAATAAACACATATATATATATACAATAAAATAAACATATATATATATATACAATAAAATAAACATATTTAAATATATACACATTAAAATAAACACACATATATACATACAATAAACTAAACACATATATATGCAATAAAATTAGCATATATATATACAATAAAATAAACATGTATATACAATAAAATAAACATATATATATATATACAATAAAATAAACACATACATGTACAATAAAATAAACATATATATATAATAAAATAAACATATATATATAATAAAATAAACATATACAATGAAATAACCATATGAACATTTATAAAATAAACACATACATGTACAATAAAATAAACATATATATACAATAAAATAAACATATATTTACAATAAAATAAACATATATATATATATACGATAAAAGAAACATATATATACAATAAAATAAACATATATATATATATATATATATATACACACAATAAAATAAGTATATATATACACAATAAAATAAACATATATATATACAATGAACTAAGCACATATATATATACAATAAAATAAACATATATATATATTTACAAAATAAACATAAACACATATAAATATATTTTTTTGTTTATTTTATTTTGTTTGTTTATTTATTTTTTATTTTATAATGCAATGGTGGGATGGTGTGCATTAAGTTAAGAATGATGAGCCTAATTCATGTCGGCGATTAATCTTGGGGTGTAATTTGGCAATCAGGATTGATTCTTTGATACGAACATTGCTGACATTGCGTTCGGTGGCTAAAATCTCTACTCTGCCAAATTACACCCCAAGATTAATCGCCAACATGAATTAGGCTCATCATTCTTAACTTAATGCACATCATCGCACCATTGCATTATAAAATTAAACAAACAAAACAAAATAAACAAAATAAAATTAAAATAAACCAAAATAAATAAACAAACAAAATAATAAATAAGCAATCCCGATTCAAGATTACTACACATTAATAATAAAAACAATGTTTAACAATTAAATAACAAGCCTAAGATATATGAATTAGATGGTGCGAACATGTGGGCTACACGGCTACATGCAAATTTATAAGCTTATATGCCCCAATATAACCCAATTGATTTCTCCGAGTAAACCTAACAATATTAATCGCAAATAACAATCAGACATAATACACCAAAAACAGAAATCCAAGGAAACTCAAATAAATACATGATAAAAAAAATTTATAATAAAACACCCGAAATAACTTTAACCACTTCGTCATAACACATTGCATATATACATAAATAATTATATTTACTTGGTAATTGAATTAAAGATACAAGAATCCATAAATGAGTATATATACACTACATAACGAAACATATATATATACAATAAAATAAACATATATATACAATAAAATAAACACATATATATACAATAAAATTAACATATATACACAATAAAATAAACACATCTATATATATATGTACAATAAAATAAACATACATATATACACAATAAAATAAACATATATATATATACAATAAAATAAACATATATATATATATATATACAATGAAATAAACATATATATATACAATAAAATAAACATACATATATATACAATAAAATAAACATACATATATATACAATAAAATAAACATATATATATACAATAAAATAAACATATATATACAATATAATAAACATATATATATATTTACAATAAAAGAAACATATATATATATATACAATAAAATAAACATATTTACAATAAGATAAACATATATATATTTACAATAAAGGAAACATATATATATACAATAAAACAAACATATATATATATACAATAAAATAAACATATATATATATACAATAAAATAAACATATATATATATACAATAAAATAAACATATATATATACACAAAATAAACATATGTATATATATATATACAATAAAATAAACATATATATTTATACAATAAAATAAACGTATATATACAATAAAATAAACATATATATTTATACAATAAAATAAACATATATATACAATAAAATAAACATATATATATATACAATAAAATAAACATACATATATACATTAATATTAACATATATATACAATAAAATAAACATATATATATATACAATAAAATAAACATATATATACAATAAAATAAACATATATATACAATAAAATAAACATATATATCCAATGAAATAAACATATATATACACAATAAAATAAACATATATATACAATAAAATAAACATATATATACAATAAAATAAAGATATATATATACAATAAAATAAACACATATATATACAATAAAGTTAACATATATACACAATAGAATAAACATATATATACAATGAAATTAACATATATATATACAATAAAATAAACACATATATACAATAAAATAAACACATATATACAATAAAATAAACATATATATACAATGAAATAAACATATATATATATACAATAAAAGAAACACATATATACAATAAAATAAACATATATATACAATAAAATAAACATATATATATACAATAAAATAAACATATATATACAATAAAATAAGCATATATATATACAATAAAATAAACATATATATACAATAAAATAAACATATATATACAATAAAATAAACATATATATATACAATAAAATAAACATATATATACAATAAAATAAGCATATATATACAATAAAAGAAACACATATATACAATAAAATAAACATATATATACAATAAAATAAACATATATATATACAATAAAATAGACATAAATATACAATAAAATAAGCATATATATACAATAAAATAAACTTATATATACAATAAAATAAATATATATACAATAAAATAAACTTGTATATATACAAAAAATAAACATATATATATATATATACAATAAAATAAACATATATATACAATAAAATAAACATATATATATACAATAAAATAAACATATATATACAATAAAATAAATATATGTATATACAATAAAATAAACATATATATATACAATGAAATAAAGATATATATATACAATAAAATAGACATATATATACAATAAAATAAACATATATATACAATAAAATAAACATATATATATACAATAAAATAAACATATATATATATATACAATAAAATAAACATATATATATATATATACAGTAAAATAAACATGTATATATACAATAAAATAAACATGTATATATACAATAAAATAAACATATATATATATACAATAAAATAAACATATATATATATACAATAAAATAAACATATATATATTCAATAAGACAAACATATATATATACAATAAAATAAACATATATATATTCAATAAAACAAAAATATATATATACAATAAAACAAACATATATATATATATATATATATATACACTAAAATAGACATATATAGATACAATAAAATAAAACATTTATATATATACGCAAAATATAATAAACGTATATATTAATATACAATACAATAAACATATATATACAATAAAATAAAGATATATATATACAATAAAATAAACATATATATATACAACGAAATAGACATATATATACAATAAAACAAACATATATATATATATACAATAAAATAAACATATATATACATACAATAAAATAAACATATATATATACAATAAAATAAAACATTTATATAGACACAAAATAAAATAAACATCTATACACAATAAAGTAAACATACATATATATACACAATAAAATAAAACATATACACAACAAATTAAACATATATACACACACAATAAAATAAAACATATATATACACAATGAAATATACGGACATACACACAATAAAATAAGCATATACACACAATCAAATAAACACATTAAAATTCACCTCATTTATTTGCGACCAATTTTTCGTCATAAAAAAATAATGAAATGTCTTTAATGTGTTGGGGACAGGACGGCCTGCCGTGTTTTAGACGATCCGGTCCCCAGGTGTATAATGGTGAAATGGGTGTATTTAATGGCAGAGAAATTGAAAAGGCGAAAGGTCGCATAATGAAGACGAAAATATACCGTTATATATCAACGAAACAAATGCAATTTATTTGCATAAATATACAGGAAAGAGGATAGAAAGTGAGAGTGTTCAACTCCCACAAATGCAATTTTATAGAACTAGATGATGATAGTTTAGTGAAGTTTTAAGCAACCGTAATGTAATTTATAGCAATAGAAAAACCAATTTTCACACAATTTTAAGGATTTAAAAATACACTCTGATGTTATTAAAAGCTCTCTCTTTCCATTTGCTATTTTCATAATATAAACGCAATCTCTCTCTCTCTCTCTCTCTCTCTCTCTCTCTCTCTCTGGCTTTGTAATGATTTCAAAATACATTGTAATGTCATAATAGTAGCATATGCTCTCTCTCTCTCTCTCTCTCTTTCTCTCTTTCCATTTGCCATTCGTTATCTTCCGCTCTCTTATTCACGTTTTCAATTAGATCATCCCATTTGCTATTTTCATAATATAAACGCAATCTCTCTCTCTCTCTCTCTCTCTCTCTCTCTCTCTGGCTTTGTAATGATTTCAAAATACATTGTAATGTCATAATAGTAGCATACGCTCTCTCTCTCTCTCTCTCTCTCCTCTCTTTCTCTCTTTCCATTTGCTATTCGTTATCTTCCGCTCTCTTATTCACGTTTTCAATTAGATCATCCCATTTGCTATTTTCATAATATAAACGCAATCTCTCTCTCTCTCTCTCTCTCTCTCTCTCTCTCTCTGGCTTTGTAATGATTTCAAAATACATTGTAATGTCATAATAGTAGCATACGCTCTCTCTCTCTCTCTCTCTCTCTCCTCTCTTTCTCTCTTTCCATTTGCTATTCGTTATCTTCCGCTCTCTTATTCACGTTTTCAATTAGATCATCCCATTTGCTATTTTCATAATATAAACGCAATCTCTCTCTCTCTCTCTCTCTCTCTCTCTCTCTGGCTTTGTAATGATTTCAAAATACATTGTAATGTCATAATAGTAGCATATGCTCTCTCTCTCTCTCTCTCTCTCTCTCTCTTTCTCTCTTTCCATTTGCCATTCGTTATCTTCCACTCTCTTATTCACGTTTTCAATTAGATCATCCCATGTGAAATGTGATTCTTTTGTTTTAATCCTCATTTCTAAACCAGAAGTGATTTCGTCAACATATAACAAACAAAACGTTTTATATAAAATTGTAGTTTAGTTCGCAAAATTCCATAATTCCTAGTGATTATTAAACGAATGGAGAAGACACTAAATCAGTTGAGGGAACTGGTAAGTTGTCTTTTTAAAAAGGAAATATATGGAGGCACATCTTTTTAATGTTTGTGATGTTGCGAGGCCGACCGTCAGGGGCAATCAACCCAACAACTAACAAGGTATGCACAGGCAAAAGTAAACGGCAAAAGGGCAAAGAAGAATGGCAGACAAAAGGGTTCCTCTTTTATTTGTAAAAGAAATGTAAAATAGGGGGTTAGATCGTATTATCTGGATGCTGGCTGTGTGGAAGGTCGCGCGTCACAGGAGGCTAGGGGCGGGAGGTCTGGAACAGGTATTTTTCCGTTGCGGAGGTCAGTAAGAAACCTGTCAATATTACCATTTACTTTACTAATTATCTTTGAAATAATCCCAGAAAGCTCGTATATGTTTCTCAAGGGTATTTTGTATCAGGTAATGTTGGCTGGTTTCTTTGTAAACGAAAATAAACTTCTTTCGTTTTTGTTAATTAATAATATTTTTTTTTCTGCATCTTAGTTTGGAGGGGAGCAAAGATAGCGCCATTTATTGGTTTTGGAGGTCCACCAAAATAAAAACAAATAAAACTGTTTGGTTTCATTTCAATAATAAGTCACTGAGAAAAAATAAAATAATAAAATAAATAAATGAAATGGGGTAAAGGTACAGTATCTCCACACCTAAAAAAAATTGTTTAAAATTATTTTATTTTATTTTTTCGGTTGCACTGCAAACGAAAATAACGTTTTAAATTCCAGGAAACAAATAGTTTCTAAGGTATGAAGAAATTATAGTTTCAAAAAGTGCGGATCATTTTTCTATATTCATTTAGCGTTATGGCGGTTACCATAATGTAATTCTTGTAGAGTAGGTCACCATTTCGGAGGGTCCCCCTTTTGGGGAGTCGTCGAAATTAATAAGACGGGAGTAGAAACCGACCTGGGAATAATAATAAAGAAACAAAGGAACTTCCAAACGAAACGGTTTTATATTCATTTCAGCGTACAAGTGGTTTCGGGTTATAGAAAGTTCGTGATTTTCATTTCTGTCCCCTGACTCTGGAACCACTCGCGTCTCCGTCTTTTTGCTTCCAACACTTTTTGTATCTCTCTTTTTGTCTTTCCCACCAGAACTGTTCTCTGTCCTGATTGGTTACAACATCTGGTCACATATTGAGGAAAGGAGGAAGGAAGGAAGGAAGGAAGGGGGAGAGGAAAGAGTAGAGAGAAAGAGACATGTAATGGAGAAATAGTAGTCTTGGCTTCACTACACAAGTCCTCCATCAGTAGCGGAGTTAGTTAATATCCTTAGAATTACTACTATGTCTACTTCTGTTTAAAAATAAAAATATTCATTTTTCTTTTTCCATGTTACTTTTCTTCCTGATCTAGATTTATACATGCCACCAGCAATTTTACTCTCTACTTTATCGGTATCATCTGTTCTGACATCCTTATCATTAATAGTACCTATCTGTGCTTTCTCGGTCACTCTAGTTCTTTTACTGCTAGTTGGCTCTGTAAACGGTTTTAACCTATCGATTGATACGTGTGTATGAGTACCGTTATTCATATCGATCGGGAAGTGTTTATCTGATCGAGTCAAAACTTTATAAGGACCTGAGTACGGTACTTCTCATGGTTTCCTAACTCGATCAACCCTTAACCATACTTTCTCACAGGAAAGTAAGGTTTTCGGTATAAAAGATTTTGCATTTCCATGGATAAATCCTTTTCCATCGTTGAGTACGTCAATTTGGGACATTCATTCACACAAATTACGTACATACTTGTTGTTAACTGGAGTTTCTTTTTCTATTCTCTGCTTGTGTATCAGCTGATGAGGAATCAATATTGGTGCTCCAGTATCAGTGGTAAAAGGTGAAAACCCTGATTCATTAGGGGTGCTGCGTATACCTAGTAGGATCACTGGTATCGCTTTCATCCAGGATTCTTTTCGTGCTATCATCGCTGCCTTAATGGTATGATGTGCTCTTTCAATCATCCCATTACTTTGAGGATGATACGAAGTTGTGCTCAATCGGTAAAAACCTACTACCTTGGCCAACTCTTGAAACAATTCGCTCTCAAATTGGCTACCTCTGTCAGTTACAACATGCAATGGAACTCCAAATCGAGATATCCAGGCAATGATAAATGCCTCTGCTACCGACTGCGCAGTTATTTTGATCATTGGCTGTACTTCAATCCAGCGAGTTGCACGATCGATACAGGTTAGCTAATATTTGTATGGACTGAGGTAAGGATCTGACTCATTGCGCGTTAGGGTAACGGGCCAATAATATCAATATGTACCATTTGGAAACGTGTGGATGGTAAATCAAACTCCTGGACTGCAAACTTTGTGTGTCTGTGAACTTTTGACTGTTAACATACAACACATTCTACACAGAATTGCTTGACTGTCTTATCTAAGTTAGGCCAGAAATATCTAGACTTAATCAGTTTAATAGATGCTCCAGTTCCAGGGTGCGCTAAGCCGTGTAAACTGTCAAAGACGGCCCTACGGAGCTCTTTTGGGACAAACGGCCTGGGGTACTTGGTTGAAGTATCACACAGGACAGAGCCAATTTCACGTGACATGCAGTATTCTTTTAAATTCGCGTATGACTTTATTTCGTTATCTCCTTTCTGTGCCTGGGCTATTTCAGCCAAATCACATGCATCTATTTGCACCGCTAAAGCAGTTCTAGACATACAGTCTGCAACTACGTTCTTGTCTCCTTTAATATACACCACGTAAGCGATATATTCAGCAAGTACTGACAAGTGTCATTGTTGTCGATCCGACTTTGTGGGTGTCTGACTATAAAAGGCTCCACATAATGGCTTATGGTCAGTGAATAATGTCACGTGACGACCCTCTATGAGGTGACTAGAATATATTACTGAAAAATAAGCCGCCAGTAGCTCTCTGTCAAACGTAGAATATTTGGCCTGGGTTTGTGAAAATTTATTGGAAAAGAAACCTATAGGTACTGGTTTCTTATCTATTAGCTGGTGTAATGCAGCACCCGCTGCGTATTGACTTCTATCCGTAACCAGGTGGTACTCTGTGGCTGATGACTGCGGATGAGCTAATGCCGTAATTTCTGACAATTTGCTTATTATTGCTCTGAAAGCATGAGTTTCTTCTTTGTTTAGCTCAAACGTTGCTTTAGGATCCAACCTCATTCGTTTGGATAGTGGTAGCACTATGGTTGTGTAATTAAGGACTAACTTGTGATAAAAACCTGTCATTCCCAAAAATCTATGCAAGCTTTTCGAATCTTTGGGTACTGGAAAGGTTTCTAATTCTTTAATTTTTTTTGAAGTAGGCACCAAGCCTTCTTTGCTTACATGAAAACCTAAGAAGTCCAACTCTGGCATTCTGAATAAAAAACTAATATGTCATCTAAATATACGAATACACAATTTAATTTTATAAATATCTTGTCCATAAAATGCTGAAATGTGGCTGCAGCTTTCTTTAAACTAAATGGCATGTAATTAAATTCAAATAAGCCAAAAGGTGTCACGACTGCCGTCTTAGGCACATCTTCAGGGTGTACTTTAATCTGATGATATTCTGTAGTCAAATCGATCTTGAAAAATATTGTCTACCAGCAAGTTGTGTGCAGAATGAATTTATGTTTGGTATCGAGTAGCAGTCTGTCTTGGTAACGCTATTCAGTGCGCGGAAGTCACTGCAAGCTCGATATAAACCAGTTGATTTCTTCACTAAGTGCAAGGGTGTTGCCCACTTGCTACTGGAAGGCTGGATAACTCCAGTATTTAGTAAGTTCTTAAATTCTGCCTGTGCTGCATCTAATTTAGAACCGGAAAGTTGCCTGACTTTAGCAAAGACTGGTACATGGCTGCCTGTATCAATCTTGTGATAAACTCCGCCATATTCTTTGTCTGTATCGCTATGAGGTGATATTACGCTACTATAGTTATTTATTATTTCATTAACATATTCTGCTAGGTCTATTTTATCAATACAGTATTGGTTTCAGTTACTGTGTTGACTTTAATTTCACGCTCTGTTACATTATCACGGATGGATCTATTCTTGCAATCCACTACTATATTAAACTTTTTTAAAAAGTCAAATCCTAACAAAGGGTTAGTGACATCCGCGATCACGAAACTCCATTGGAAAGATTTTCTTAAACGTGGAATCTTGACTTCTAAGCTAGTTTGACCATAGCATTTTATGCTTTCGCTGTTAGCAGTCGAGATATGAACAGGAGTTGGTTCCAAGTTAATTCCATTTACTACAGAACATGGTAAAATGGAAATACTGGCTCCTGTATCTACAATAAAATTTACTTTAGACGCTCCTATTTTTGCAGTAATTTCTAGTAACGGCGGCACTACCGGAGCAAACGCAGTCCACCTTTTTAGTTTTCCAAATCGCTAGGGGTGGGAGATGAGGGACGCAAGTTAGGTAGCATTTGTATATTTTGTTCTTTTTCTTTGGCCATTTACACCACTGCTTACATGTACGAGTCTCTTCTGCGAAGTAAATATGGGATCTACATACTCTCAATCGCTGTTTCCTTCTATACGGGCGTAGACCGACTGGTGTTGTTTCGCCTGTATGTCTAGTACCGTGGTGACTTGTTCGAGCCTGACTTTCTACCGTCTGAAATACCGGTGTATTTTCTATTAATGGCATCAAGTTGTCCGACACTCGACCTAACTCTACCAAGGGCATCTCGGTGTGAGCCGCTATCACTGGGGAATTTGCTTTGGCAGTGCACGTATAAACTTATGGCGCACTATTTCGTCGCTTGCTCCTATTCTATTTGCAACTGTTAACATCTCCTGGAGGTATATTGACGGACGTGGTTCTCATCAATTTCTTCAAGAGTTCAGGTCTAGTCTTTTCGTAGGTAGACAATACCGACTCCCTTAATTTAACATAATCTAATAAGTGTAAAACCGCTGGCGGTATATTCGTCACTACGTCAGGTGGCAATGCACTTATAACGGTATAAAATTTGGTCTCGTCCGTAGTAATATGTCGGAGATGGAACTGTGCTTCTAATATTGCAAACCATCGCTCGACACTAGTTCCCCTGCTTCATGTATGAACAGGGGTTTTTGCATTTCCACACCTCCATAGCAAAGCGGCTGTGATAAAAGGTAGTGGCGTGACTGTAAGGAGTTAGTCTGGAGTCTGTGCCTGCGCAACTGTGGCTCCAGCTAGCCAAATTTTTTTACCTCGTGAGTGAGTCTCTCAAGGCATTTAAAATAGCCATATCCATGATGTCGTTAGGTTGTGACATCATTGCAAAGGCTTGCGGCAACTATTTTATATACTTGTATATATAAAGAAAGCGACAACAGACCAAAAAAAAAAAATTAACTATCCGAAATATAGATAGAACATTGTTGAAGGACCATGTGTGGAAAAAAGAGAAAATATTTAGGGAAAATATTTAGACAGAGGCAAAAATAAGAAAAACATTTAACAGGCTAAAAAGAGAGAAAAAAAATTTACAAGAAAATAAACTAGAAAAATGATTCAAAAGAGCAGTGGTAAAAAAAAAAAAATGGACAATACAATATGTGTGTGTGGGTGTTTTTTTTTTTCTTCTTTTTTTGTGTGTGCGCCTGTGTGTGTAACCTATAACCTGGAGGTAAATGAATTCTTTAAACGGGTACTTACGTTTTGGCCGATACGTGAAAGCAAGTTTTTCTTGTTTGTTTTTTTCGTAAATTAACTATCCCTTGAATTACTTGTCTCCTGTTTGCATGTGTGTGCGTTCTGGCATCGTTTTCCCCAAGAAGAGGGGAAAAAACTTTAAGTCACTTTTTTTTTTCAAGTCATTTATGAGGAACTGTTATCCATATCTCTTGCGTTCTTTTTCCTAGGATATCCACCATGCGGGTCAAAAGAGTCTGGTGCAGGAAATAATGTCTTCTTTTTCGTTTTTTTTTTTTTTAAATATGCCTTTGTGAAGTCTCTCGGTATACAACCTGTTATGTGTGTAGACATGCATATAATATGGACAACAAACACGGATGCTAGGGACAAGATTCATATTGTAGTTTATTCTCCATAATGGCTATCTTACAGACACCCCACACCAAGGTGAGTTATGCCGGCCAAGGGAGGTAAGTAGGGGAAGTGTACCTCTACTAGGAGAGTTACACCTAAAGGGGGGGATATTGTTTATACACGTAACATCTCCCGCCTTACAGGGGAAGAGAGAAAGTGTGTCCTTTTCAAAATTCAGGTAGATCATTCACAATATCTGACAGGCTTTCTTATGACTCTGCCCGATCTTGTCTGTATTGGTGATATTGTTCTCTCGTTTGGGTCTTGTTGATCTGCTGGTGTTTCCATCTCATTTTGTCTATTTGTTGCATTATCTGGGCTGAGTCTTTCTATCTCAGAGTGGTTGTAGATGGTGCCTCTTGGTTGGTGTATAGGGAAAGAGTGTTGTGGTTGTATTGTTTGGCGTATGAAACGACGGTTGCGGCGGTATCGTTGTCCGCTTGCATTTTCAACTTCGTACGACCGACCAGTCAACCTTTTTCTTACCGTGGCTTCCTCCCACTCTCTTGCGTGAGGTCTTAGAGGCTGGATCCAGACATTGCTGCCCACATGAAGTTGGCTCAGTTCTCTGCCTTTGCCCTGCCGCCTCAGCTTCTTCTTTCTTTTGTGCCTCATAATGTGAGTAAGTGTAGCTGGGCCTCAGTAGGGCCTCGGTGGTTGGTACTGTTGCCTTTGTCCGTCGGCCTAGCAGTCTCTGTGCTGGACTAGTATTGAGACCTTCAGTGGGTATATTTCGCATGTTCAGTAGCCCAAGTAATAGGTCCTCTCCCGAAGCTTTGCACTTTCGCATTAGACGCTTCATAATTTTCACAGCTGCCTCAGCAGCACCATTTGCTTGACTGTTCCCAGGGGATATTGTTTCGTGAGTAAACGCCCAATCTTTTACGAACTTCCGAAACATGCTAGATGAGAATTGGGGTCCATTATCAGAAATGAGGATGTCTGGTATACCATATCTAGAAAAATGGCCTCCAAGACGACTGATCACTGCATCTGACGTTGAGCCATTCAACTTGTCCACCTCAAAAAAACTGCTATGCTGGTCTACCGTGACCAAATGTTCATTTCCACCCCATGAGAAAATGTCGGTAGCAACTCGTTGCCAGGGTCTCTTTGGTACTTCTGTGATTATGAGGGGCTCTGCTGGTTGACGGTCTGCATATGTTGCACATGTGGTACAGGCTTGGACATATTGGCGTATTTCAGCGGACATACCTGGCCAAAACAATAGCTCTCTCGCTCTTCTGAGACAGGAGTTTATGCCTAGGTGGCCCGCATGCCATTTTTGTTTCATTTCCACTCTCATAGATTGAGGTACGACTATTCTTTGTCCTCTTAGTATTAGTCCGTCTTGTGCTGTCAACTCGTCCCTGTAGTCAAAAAAAAGTTTTACTGAGTCGGGCAACAGTTTTTTGTCACTGGGCCAGCCTGTCGCAATAACCTCGGCTAATATCTTCATGATAGGATCCTCCAGTGTCTTGAATCTGATCTCAGAAAGTCTGCGGTCTTTGATGGGATGCATCGTCAAATTATTTACAGTCATGAGCTCTTCTGATTTTGGTTTGTCTATGGGCGCACGTGAGAGAGTGTCTGCTAATGGGATTTCTTTCCCTGGCTTGTATCTGATAGAGAAATCATACTGTTGAGCCCGTAGCAGCAAGTTTTGGAGTCGTTTAGGTGCTTTCGCTAGTGGCTTCTAGCAGATCGCCACAAGTGGTTTATGGTCAGTGAGGACATTCACTTTCCATGCGTGTAATGGTGAAATTTTTCCAGACCATATACCACTGCAAGCATCTCTTTTTCAATTTGGGTGTATCTTCCTTCGGTGTTCGATAGGGAACGGCTTGCATAGGCAACTGGTTGCCCTTCTTGGATCAGGGCTGCTCCCAACCCATACTCACATGCATCATTCTCAAGTGTGAGTTCTTTAAGTGGGTTGTAGTAAGAGAGCACTGGTGCTTTGCATATCATATCTTTGACTGTCTTGAAAGCCGATTGCTGTGCCTCTGACCACGTCCACGTGACATCGTTTTTTGTTAGGTCTTGGAGGGGCTTTAAGATTGTCGTCAGGTTGGGGATAAATTTCCCAACATAGTTTACCATGCCAAGAAATCTACGTAGGTCTCCAATAGTTTCTGGTGCTGGCATGTCAGTAATGGCCCTGATTTTTTCTGGGTCAGCCATTATACCTTCCTTGGTTATGCGATGCCCCATGAAAACGATAGCGTCTAGGCCTATTTTTAACTTTTCAGGGTTTAATTTTATCCCTATTGTCTGGCATTTTTTAGAAGGCTGTGAAGTCGTCTGTCATGTTCCTCCTGGTTAGTTCCATAAACCACCAGGTCATCAGCAATGATAATGACTCCTTTCATGTCCTGGAATTGCTCTACCAGCTTCCTTTGAAATATTTCGGCTGCCGAGTTTAGACCAAAAGGTAGTCGACGCCAACGGTATCGGCCGAAACATGTTTGGAATGTGGTCAAGTTGCTGGAGGCTTCATCAAGTTCAACATGCCAATATCCTGAAGATAGATCCGCCTTGCTGAATATCTTTGCATCCCTCATATCGTGGAGGGTATCCTCGAGGATAGGCATGATGTAGTGTTCCCGCATGAGTGCTTTGTTGAGCTCATGCAGGTCCAGGCATATTCTTATGGTTCCATTCTTCTTCCTTGTGAGGACTAGTTTGCTAACCCATGGAGTAGGCTTATATACCGGCTCGATGACTCCCATTTTTGTCAGTCTGTCTAGTTCCTTCTTTAGTTCTGGTCGTACCGCCACAGGTGTCCTCCTGTTCGGCATCACAGCTGAAATAGCATCTGGCTTAAGTTGTAGGGTTACAACTCCTGGTAGCCTTCCTAATTTTCCATCAAACACCTCCTGGTAGTTATTGTCCATGTTAACTGCTGCAACACGGTGGAAACTCTGCTGTTTTATTTCAACCAGGCCCATATGCGTACTTGTAGGTAGACCCAATAAGGGTTGACAGTCGTATTCGTCTCTGAATACGACAAACTCCACTGAATATGTTTTGTTCGTCTTAGGGTTTTTTACATTTTTGTGACATATTCCGAGTGGTTTCAAAAGAGATTTGTTCCACATTGTCAGAACCCCATTGTATGGTGTTAATTCATTTGCAAACTTTGCAGGAAGTGTGTTGATGGTTGCCCCTGTGTCAATCTGGAAGACAATTTCCTGGTTGTCGAGGAGCATGAGACACTTGGCATCTTTCCTATGCTTCCTATTTGACTTCACTGCATTCACCCAGTGGGTATATTCTCCCTCATCATCCTCTGATGAAGTGTCGACATGGTGCACATGTGGTCGTGGCCTACTGTACTTTTTATTCTTTGATGTGTTGCTCCATTGTCCCATAGCTTTACTGGACTTGTTGGGGCACCTTGACTCAAAATGGCCTTTCTCCATACATGCGTTACATCGATTACCAAAAGCTGGACATCTGCTGCGCTTTGCTGCATGCAAGTAACCACAGAAGGAGCATTTCTTCTTTTGAGCTGGTTCCTAAGCTTTACTGGTTTCACTGACCCTCATTATCCGGCCAGTAGCATCCTCTGTTCCCATATTTTGACTTTGTATAGAGGCCTTTTCAGCTGCCCTGCAAATGTCTACACTTTTCTGCAGGTTTTGGAGTTTTAGAAGGTCCTGCTTTGTGTTTTGATCCCGGATGCCTTCCACAAGCTGGTCTCTGAGCATCGACTCATAGCATTTGAAGCAAAAATTACAGCTCCGTGACAGGAGTCTTAAGTCGTTATAGAAAACATCAAAGGCTTCACCTTCCTCCTGCTTCCTCTGACGAAAAACAAACTTCTCGTAAGTTTCATTCGTTATTCCTACAGCATATTCACTTAAAGCCTGTAGTATATCTTGTACAGTGCGGTCTGTATCTGGGGTGTCGAACTGTATACTCTGGTATATCCTCATAGCTTCATCGCCTAAACAGTTTTCTAGCACTGCCACTTGTATTTCTCTCGGTTTTCGGTCAAGTCGGGTTAGCAGTGCGAGTTGGACCATCTTTTGAAAAACAAGTTCCATGAATCAGCCTTATTCCCGCCGAATACGAGTCTTTCAGGAGCCCCCATGTGTAGACCAGCCATATCAGTAGAGAGATTAGTGACAGTAGTAGTAGTAGCCGTCGTATCATCAATAGACATCTTGATGGTGTAAATAGGACAGATAAATAGTCACAGTGACAAAGTGATGCTAGTAAGCACCAGAAGTTAACAGTAAACAGACCAGACACCGTCACCGTCCGTAGCAGAGAAGACAAAAAATAAAAATAAAAAGAAAAAAAAAAACAGCTTACTCAGTTTTATGACGACCGGCAGTTGTTTTTATAGTTTAGGAGACGTGTTTCGGTTTTTACCACAATCTGCCACCATGTTATGTTTGTAAACATGCATATAATATGGACAACAAACACGGATGCTAGGGACAAGATTCATATTGTAGTTTATTCTCCATAATGGCTATCTTACAGACACCCCACACCAAGGTGAGTTATGCCGGCCAAGGGAGATAAATAGGGGAAGTGTACCTCTACTAGGAGAGTTACACCTAAAGGGGAGGGGTATTGTTTATACACGTAACACAACCTACTTTAAAAAACTTGTTTTCTATGGGCTTTCACTCAATTTGATCGAGTAGTTTTTTTTTTGTTTTTTTTTTTTACAGCGGAAAAACATGTTTTTATGACAGCATGTTGAAGGTGGACATCTTTGGATTTTTTAAATTTTTGTTTAGATTTTTAGAAACGCCATGGGGAGATAACTCAATTTAAAGCGCCGACACTCCCTCCCCATCTTTAACACGAGCTTTACTTCCTAAAAATCGAATCGTTTGCTCGGTTAGGTCTATCAGAAATTTGGAGGAATTTTTGACACCCCCTAACAGAAAACTGCGAATAAAATATAAAAACTCGTAATTTCTCTTTTTAAAGTGGGTTGTTTATTTTCTGTATTTAAAAAAAAAAAACAGTGTTTACAAAATGCCGGCGTGCCTTAATGCAGCCATTTTTTGCGTAATAAAATCAATAGTTTACGAGTTAAATATTTTAAAATTTTTAAAGTTTAAAAATCTATCAAAATTTTTCTATTGGTTCAATTTTTAGGATATTTTCAGGGTCAATGTGAAATTTTATGCTGTTTCCAATAAACCAAATAGAATATTTTAGTGAAACGTTTTTTTCCAGATTCACCCCCCCCATTTTTAAATGTCTATTAAAATTTTAATAATTAATTTATGTGCCAAAGTCTTATACATCACAAATTGAAGATAAAGAAAATATTCTAATTAAAAAAAAAAGAATAGTTTTTTTGGAAATTTACCTGTAAAGTTCAAAGTGTAAAATCTTTTTTTTTTAAAAAGGACACTTTGATTTTTTTTTTATGGAAGCTCATGTTATGCTTACATCGACAAGTAAATACCAGAAGCTGACGGCAAATATTTCTATTTCATTGAATGTTTTTTTTTTTAGATATTAAAAAAAAAAAATTAGTCGATAAAGAAGTATTAAAATATATCAATAAAAAACTCGTGTATTTCATTAAAAGAATTTTTTTTAAAATCGACGAAGCGGATTTTTTGTTCTAGGGGGAAAACTTATAAGTGATTGTGCGTTTCCTTTTTAAATACGGAGGATGAAAAATACTAATTTTGTTAACACACACAATAAACAAAAAAACATTATTTATATTACTTCATTTCATAAATTTCATTTTAGCAGGAGAAGCTTCGCGAAAACACGTTGCGAAAATGCGATTTTCTACGACTCTCGCTTTAAAAAATCCTTTTATTTAAAAAATACATGGAATTTAAAATATCAATAGGGATAAATTCTTAACAATTAAGGATGGAACTACGCATTTAATAGTATATTTTTTTTAAGTAAGTGATTTTTTGGCATATATATATATATATATATATATATATATATATATATATATATATATATATATATATATACATATGTAGTCAAAATATATAGTCAAAACATGTTGATTTTCTTTATATATATTTTTTAAAGAGAACCGCTTTAAAAAAAAACGGATCAAGTAAAGAATAGATACCCTGTAGCAGACGCCGCCGCCTGGCGGTGATAAGCGCACAATTCAACTAACACCGGTGATTCGACCTTGACATTGACACAAGCACATGGCGTCGGTTGTTTGTAAACACGTCAAATAGCAAACATGCTCGAATATTCGCCAACACATTTTTTTTTTAATATATTTACAAAACTTTTAAAGATTTAAAAGAAAAAAAAATATATTTACAAAACATTTAAATAAATGGGTGTCTTTCTGTTTCAGATCTTTTTGACCCAGATGAATATTTATGTACCGTGTTTTTTTTTTTGGGGGGGGGGGGTTCTATGTGCGTTTTTAAGACAATTTATTATTTTTTAATCATATTTTCACCCCAAACAAGGCGCATTGCCACTTTGGTGTAGGGGGATACTATCAGGGGCAACATATACTGGGGTACTATGTTGGGATTTGGGCAGCAAGATGTCGGTTCACATTACACTTGAACTTCTGCATGTCAGTACAGTTGAGGGAAGCACTAAGCAGTGGCCGGGGATGGAATTCCAGAGTTTAATTATTCTTTAAAACATTACCTTCAGCGGCAATTAATATATTTTTAAAATAATATTTTTAAATATTAAATTTTGACGAATATTCGCTAGCAAGATTTTTTAAAAAATAAAAGATATTTAAATAGATCAGTGTCTTTCTGGGTGCGTTTTTAATATATTTACAGAACTTTTTAATAACTGTATTATTCTTTTTATCAAACAAAAATAGAACTTTTATAATGACATATATATATTATGGATTGTTTTTCAAACATCGAAATTTTAAAATGAAAGTTAGTTTTATTAAAAAAAAAGACGAGGTGTTTTGTTTTCAATTAAAATTATAAACTTTATTTGAACAAACTTTTATAGACATAAAAAAATAGACTTTATAGATATTTTATAATAATTTTTTTTTAATATATTTAACAAAAAGTGTTTTTTTATCATTTCATTGTTGAATAAAATTTTAAAGTGATAAATGGCGAAAAAAAAATATCTCGAAAAAACAAAACACCTCGTCTTTTTTTTTTTTTAAATAAAACTTTGATAATGGTGTTCTAATTGGTAAATGTTGGTGCGTTACTTATGTAGTATTGTGGAGTGGCCCCCAGGTTGGCAAATCGTAGTAGTGCGTAGGACCCCCTGGCTGTGGCACATAGCAGTTTTAATTACGTCGATCGTCCGTGGGTTCACTTGTTTACTAAGCGGTTGTCATGACAACGAGTTAAGACTAGTGAGTTATCTCACCTTAGACTGGCACTTTTTCCTTATCTTGCCTCTCGTCAATTGTCAAAAATGTCATAACAACGTTGAATCTGAAAACAAAGCGGTTGACAACTTAGAACGATCAGCCGTAACTTAAAAATATGCATTAAAAGACGTAAGTCACAATTGCGTTTGTTTTTGTATAAAATTATATTTTACAATATATTTACAATTTAAAACAGTTCGTCTTTTTTTCTTTTGGTGGTTTTGAAGTTCACCGCGATGGTAACAGTGTTCTCACAGTGTTCTGAGGAGGGAAATGACGTTTCAACGATCCGGTCTTCAGCAACACGTGCTGTCCCTTGTTTCTCCTCTCTCTGCTAGCTCTCTGCTTCTTCTCGTTAGATTCACCGTTTTTATTGACATTTTTGTTGCTTTGTTTTTTTCCTATCCACGCGATCTGTCAATAAGCTGATCGATAATAGAACATGCATTCTTTAGTCACGTTTTGACAATTTCTTTGCCGGTTCCTGACCTCGGACGATCGTCTGATTTATCTTCAGCTGACTGACACGTGAATTTACCACTCATGCCAATATCTGTACTTCCAGAGCTTACGAGGAATGTCACGTTTCTTTGTTTTGTAAACAAAAAAATCGTCGTCCGATTTCTCTGTTTACGACGTAAGCACTTTCTCTTTTCAACTGGTGGACAATCGATTATTCGACGCCCACTCTTTTAAATCTTTTATTAAAGAAGTTTTTTCTTTTCAGTTATGTATGATGGTTCCAGCCATCCATTACATAACACTTACGGAAAAACGTTTAACTAAACTGCAAAAGCACTTATTAAGCCACATAAGTTCTATAATTGAATCCCCCTCCCGCAAAAAAAGAATGAAAAAACATAAAGATGCTTGGTGCTTATGTTTTTTTAAACCACATTAAAAACTACGCGAGAGAAAAAAAAAGTCCCTCAATTTGTTGTACTTTTCTTTAACTGTAAGTCATTAAAAAATGTCAGTCCATAATTTTTTGATTGGTACGCCATGTGAGAAGGTAGTTTGCTAGGTGAAGCAAGCCGTCGTTCATTCTGCAGCGCCCGCGTAGCATAAACGGAAGCTGCAAAATGGTGGAAAGTTATTCGTGGGTTCGGGGGTTAATACCATGCAAACGGTAAATTTGCCCCAAGTTTGACTATCAGATTCGTTGTCAGCGACCTCAATTACCTATAAAAAAAAACAAATGAACAAAAACAAAGAGTGGTCGGTGTTCTGTAGTAGCGGATCTGGATATTTACCGAAATTACTACACATTTATTAATAATATCTCACTTTTATCGCCTTTGTTTTTAATCATTTTTATCGACTTTTTTTTTTTACTGTTTTACTGTTTATGTGTCACTTTTATCGACTTTTTCTTTTCTTTTTTAAATAGCATTTCCTTTTTTAATGACGACGTTTTTACTGTTTATGAATATTTAAAGAAAAATAATTACTAAACATTTATTAATAAAAAAAAATGGGTGCTAGTGCACTTATGATCCGCGCTATAGTTTAAATCGTATTTCTAAGTTTAATTAAAGTTTAATGTTTTTTTATTCAATTATAAGGTTAAAGTAGAGAATAGGTACAAAACACACTCCCCATGTTAAGAATGGCTTAACCTTACAATTGAATAAAAAAAACATTAAACTTTAATAAAACTTAGAAATCGATTAAAACTATAGCGCGAATCATAAGTGCAGTGCACTGTAAGAAATTCTCTTACTCGTTTTTGCCTATGGCAGAATGAAAGAGACTCAGAAAAAGCAACAAAGGCTCACCTTAAATCCAAGAATAATTTTATTTACAAAAGGGTAAAAAAGGAGTCCATATTTCAAAAGAGTGCCCTCTTTAGCTTCTGCCAAATGGCGGGTAGTTCTTGCCTTGAAAGGCAAAGGTAGTTGTAGATCTTGCCTTGAAAGGCGAAGGTAGTTTTCTTCTTGTTGAAGATGCTGGTAGAATTGGCCGCTCGTAGAATTGGTTGAGGGTTCTCGAAATCTTTCCAGACTGTCGATATGAACAACGCACTTTGCAATCGATGTTCATCAAATAATATGCCCCCTTGCGGGCAATGTTAATGAAGTAATTAATCTGTAGAACATTTTAGCCTCCGGCTAATATCCGCATTTAAATGAGCGGAGAAATAAATGGGGTAGAACCATGCCTTAGTTCATTAGGCATAGAGCGAGATTACGCGCGTCGGCTTTGCTCGACGCCAAATTGAAATCTGTTTTTTGAAACACAAAATTCCCGCCACTTCTGAATCCTCCGCAGCAACTGGACAACGCAATACCATTGGTCGAAATAATCGCATGATTGTAAATCACGCGGTTATGGCCCTTGCATTCTGAAATTTCTAACACACTGCCAAACGAACGAAGAGAAAGAAATGGATACTCATTTCTTTCTTTTTTATCGGGAAATTAAGGATTGTCGCCTATTTGGACAAGTTATTACGATGAAATTCTGTCCCAAAGGACTTAATATTAACACAATAATAGCAACTAAATTCAATGTGTGTCTGTTGTCAATCTGAACTTATAACGATCTCTCTATGGCAAACAGAGAATTTATTAGTAATAAAACGTATGACTCTACTGATGAGTCTATAAAAGGAATATACAATTATTAACTTGGTGTTTGGTCCGCACAATCCGGACACACCCAATCTTCAACGGTAACTTGTTGGTCGACCCTGACACAACTAAAATGGTACCACTTATTGCACGAGTCGCAACACACCATAGGTGTTGTTCCGTCATTGGCGACTGAATATGTGGGGCAAAAGAAGGGGCCTCCTTCTTCCACAAATTCTGCTAATGCAGGTTCAGGATTATGTTTTATCTCTAAAGGATAAATATTTTTTAAGGAATGAATTTGGACACACCCGTCTTTCAGCACTGAGGCCGAACGAACCTTGTTGTCCTTTCTGACCAATAATTTTACTACCCTACCCAACCCCCAGAAGGACTGAGACTTATTAGGAGCTTTGACAAGAACAATTTCACCCTCTGATATTTTAGAGGTTTCATTTTATGTAATGTGGGCGTCTACTTCTCTAATTGAGAGCAAGTAGTCATTATGCCAAATACGTTTGAATTTACTGACAAATTCATCCCTCATTTTAAGGGAATGTAAGAGCGAATTTCTATTTGGAGGTTCTGGACAAGGGTCCTCTGAACCGCTAAGATTGATAAGCAGGCGGGGATGATATCCTGTCTGCAAAAAATGGTTGGGAGTCAACCCATCAAGGCCTCTATCAGAAGCTGAAATAAATGTTAGTGGCCTATCATTTATGGCCTTTTGAACACCTGAAAGGGCGGTTAGGAACTCGAAATAACCGACCCTCCTCCTATCCAACAACTTAGAAAGGCACTGTTTCACAGTTTTAATTAATCTCTCCCATACTCCACCATACCATGCAGAATACAGGGGAATTGTATAATGAACAATAGTAGTGGATTTGAAATATTCTCTAAATTCATCAGACACAAATATGTCTGATAATATAATACCCGACGCTATGAAAGATTTGGCATTGTCGGAATACATATGAGTTGGTACACCAAATAAGTTGGTGAACCTAACGAACGCTAACAAGAAGGATCTTGCGCTCATGTCCGGTACCAATTCCAAGTGTATGGCACGTAAACTCATGCAAGTAAACAGTAGGATGTACATTTTGACATCCTCATTATTGTTTTTGACAAAAAAATGTCCAGTAAAATCCACCCCTACACATTTGAAAGGCCGGACAAAATTTACTCTATCAGAAGGCAGTTTAGACCCAGAGGGTGCTTTGTACGGTAGAGAATTAATTCTCTTACATATAACACAGTCACGGAGAACCGACTTCACCGCCTGTCTCCCTTGGGGGATCCAAAAACCCGATAGCTTCACCTTACTAAGGGTTGAATTTGCTCCCATATGACAACAATTCTGGTGAGCTTCAATAATGACCAATTTGGTCAGGTGGGTATTTTTCCCTAATAATATAGGAAATTTCACTTCATATGGAAAAACCTCGGAGTTCTGAATACGTCCTTGAGTCCATATCAGTCCCTCCCTATCTAGGAATAACCCAAGGGTCGTAACTCTTGGTGGAGCAGCCCTATTAGAGGGTTGTTGCAAATAAGCAAGTTCTGTGGGAAACGCTTCCCTTTGTAAATGAGAGAAGAGCAACAATTTAGCTCTCTTGACGGTGTCAGTCTTTCGGTGACGTAATTTATCACCGAATCTCACAACTTTTTCTAAGACATTAATAGCCTTAGTTAATGAGGAAAAATCAGATATTTTAATTGGCAAGTGATTCTCGTTAGAAGCAGTTTCATCCGAGAACATACATGTTACCATCTTTCTGTTAACATTGTTAAGACAAGGCAAAGGGGACGTGGGCCAGCTGATTTCAACTTGATTAAGCCAGTCTGGTCCGCAGGTCCAAAATTTGAAAAATTGTTTGAACTTAGAGGCAGTAATACCTCTGGTTAAAAGATCAGCTGGATTATCCGCCGAAGGAACATATCAAAATTTAGGATTTATCCCATATTTAAGTTTAATGTTTTCAATGAATTTATTAATGTCTGACACGCGATTTTCAATTAATATATTTTTTTTCGCAGCCTTCCCATTCAAAATCCATGACAGGGCTACTTGTGCGTTAGACACGACAAAAAAGGATTTGATATTGATGGGCGCTAGAGCACCCAAAACTTGTGGAATAATTTTAAACGCTAGAAATATAGCTAATAATTCCAAAACAGGTAGTGATTTTCCCTTGATGGGTGCCACTTTTGCCTTGGCGAATATCAAGGAACACTGAGCACCTTGTTTCGCATACACGGAAAACCCATAAGCATGCTTAGAAGCATCGCTAAAGCAAATAATTTCAACAGGGGATTCCTCTAGGAGAGTACATCTAGGAAATTCAAAGTTCCCTATACAATTCAGCTCGTTGGCATGTGCTTGCCACCTGGCCTTAACTTCTTCAGGGATTTGTTGATCCCAAAACAACTCCCTTTTCCACAGTTGACTAATAATGATCTTCCCCTGCACGGTGACGGGAAGAAGTAAAGATAATGGATCATATAGACTTGAGACTTGAGATAATATCTTGCGTTTGGTATTGGCATTGCCATCTATTACAGATGGAGCGAGTTTAAGGGTATCCCTTTCAACAGAATATTGATACCCCAGCACCTTTTCAAAATTAGGAGAAGAAGACGAGATAGTACCGTCTTCCATCATTTTATTTTGTATGCTCGTGCAATTGGAGTTGCAGGATTGGAGTTCAACCCCCGCTTCTCCGAGTCTTTCGCGGACTTTATTATACACATGGGTTAGAGTATCTCGGTCACTATTAGTAGTAACTAAGTTGTCAACATAGAATTTATTGGAAATCGAATGTGAAGCCAAATCGGCTTCATATTTTTTGGCATGATGCTTAAGTATAAAGCTTAATATAAAAGGGCTGGCATTGAACACAAATATAATAGTATTAAAATGGTAGGCGCACAATTTGCCATCTACCTTGAGGAAAAAACAAAATCTATTTTTATCTTCAATAGATTTTAACCTGATCTGTAAAAAAGCTTTGCACAAATCGCCCAAAAGCACATATTTTTCTTTTCGGAAAGCTAGTAGAATATCTAGCAACAATGCAGTCATGTTAACACCCGAATAAGCAGCGTCATTAATCGAAATGCTACCTTTACGTTTCAACGAACAATTGAAGACAGGGCGGATTTTTGTAGTTATTCTCAGACCTTCTTTAATTACTGGCCGATGGGGAATCCATTTATAATTCTCATAAGTTCCATGGGAAACGGTGAAAGGTTCGATAATTCCGCAGTCTTCGTATTCTTTGAAGACCTGTATATAATCGTTATACAATACCTTTCCTTCCAAGGACTGAGCCACCCTATGCATTATTCGCAGTGAAGGCACTGAGAAGCTTGTCATGCTCCCAAGGCAGCTCGACGTAATATTTTCCTTCCTTGAGAACTATAGCCTCTTCGAAGGCATTTATTTTTTCTTTATCAATTGAAGACAACTGGTTGGCATCCTCGATACCTATGGAGTCCAGAGAAAAAAACTTTTCTACTCCACGTTCAACAGCAGGACCGTCAAAAAAAGGTTGCAGCACATCCTCGTAAGATGCTACTGGCTTTAATACACTATCAATTAAATATGACTGACACATAGGGAATGTTTTAATAACTTGATCGAAGGCTGGCAATTTTTCCACAGCCTTATCATTTTTGTTTAAAAAATTTGACCCCTCACCGAAAGGAATGATATAATTGGGGAGTTTCCAAGCGGAACCTCCCAAGCACTTAATTAAACTGAGATTATGGATTCTAGGAATAAGATCCAGGCCAATGATACCGAGAATGTTAGAACCGTTTAGTTCAGAATAACCAGGGCAAAACTTATACACTTTTTCAGTTAAATTCGACGTAATCTCATCGAACCTGTTTACGTTAAATTTCAATTTCAAATTTTCAGCAAACAATGCAGAATGATAAAAAGGACGCTGATGTCCCAATTTAATAGACACTTCCAGCTCTGAAAGACGTAAGGACTTATTCCCCACGAGGGTATTTACGGACATTTGTACCGTCTCAGGATTTAGATTACGGTTGTGAATCAACCGGTCCAGAATTGTTTTAGAGAAAAAGGATTTTTGGCTACCCATATCTATCAGACAGAAAAAATAAACCGGGTGCCCTTTAACCTTCATAGATATCTTGAGTACAGGACTAATACTCTTGTCCTGATCCGCCACGAAAGTACGTCTCACAAAGGACCTACATTCTTTTGGACACATTAAGGAATAATGTTTTTTTAGACCACAATTACTGCAAGGGAAAGGGAATCCCTTAACCCCCCTGCAACTGGACTCTGAGTGCTCACCGAGGCACCGGAGACATAATCTTAATTCTTTCGCTCGAATAATTTTAGATTCCGAATTTGGAAATTTAGAACAAACTTTTGTCAGGTGACCATCAACCTGACACAATTTACAAAATTTATTTTCGCCATTTTTGACGAAAGATTTAGAGTTATTATTACTCTGAAAGGACTTGATTTGTTTTGGCTCCGAATTCTTCGCCACGAGGGTTCCAGCATTCAACGAACCCGACATGTTTGGCAGGAATTTTTCCCGCCTTGACGCATTCAAAGGCGACGTCATTATTATGTCTATAACGTCAAACGTATACGTTAAAATAGACTTTAAGGAAGGAAACCGTTCACAGGATTTATTCATTATTTCTCTGCGAACACTGTTCGGAAATTTAGCGAACAGAATATGAGCTATTAATCTCCTGAGGTGGATTTATCTGTAAGAAAATCCGTGCCAAAGGAATTATCCATATCCGTCAGTTCAAGTTTGACTCGCTGGACGAGGATTCTGATATCCCTCAAAGACGCAACATGGTCTGGTTGTGGAATAATGTCATCGCATATTTTGTTCATAATTGCTGAAGGATTTAAATATTTTTCCTTCAGACACTCCAAGGCTGCTTCGTGATTCTCGGAAATCATATCAAACCTAGAAATAATATTAAACGCCTCTCCTGATAATTTGGATTTTAGCAATAATAATTTATCTGCACTTTTCATGTTCGCAGTACAGAATTCAAATTTCCTTAGGAACCCACGGAACTCAAACTTATTGGGAGTTGGATCCCCACTAAAGGGGGGGCACTCCAACTCCATTTTCATGGGAACAATATCCCTTGATTTCTCAATCTCCGGCTGGAGCTCAGCCAATCTATCGTGGACTCCCGCTTTAAACATTTCGAAATCTCGACAGATATTTAGTCTTTCCTCATCTGGGGACTTGAAAATGAACTGATCGAATAATTCGTCTACTTCAGACAATCGTTTCTCGATGTCGGAAGAAAAATTATTTATACAACGCCCACCTCCTCTCTCGTTCATCCAATCCAAAGAAGGCGTTATACGAAACATTTTAGCTTCTATTCGACCAACAAGATTTGAATTTGCCATGTTCGAAGGACACGACACGAGAAAACAAAATGGCCGTTCCCATGTGGGGAAATAAAATCAAAGGGCACGAAAAGGATTCTCTGACAAGAAGCACTACTATCTGAAGGGGGTTACGTCAACAAAATTCGAAACTCTCAATGAACAAGGAATTTAAACCCATAAGAACAGTTCAGACTGACATTCGACAACACATTTCAACAATGAATCAATTATAAATTCAAGAATCAATATATAATTTTTTTCTCATACATTATTTAAACGATTACAATTATCGTAAAATATTTGAAAGGTATTTTTTTTTTTTTCGAATTAAAACTTCAGTTTACAATTTACATGAAATAATATTTATTTTCAATGACTAAGTTCCTTTATGGACCATTACAATTTAATATAAAAATGAATATTCAATATTATTTTTTCGTTAAAGCACATGGTCCTTTAAGGACCATTAAAAATTAATATAAAAATGAATATTAAATATATTATTTTTTTAAAGGCGACACAATGAAAGGAAAAAAATCCAAAATAATGTGGGGGGGGTCGAAATCTTATGCAATAAAACGTTATTACTCATAAGAAAAGAAAATTTGAGGGGGGGGAAGGAATATCTTTTGCAATAAAAACGGTGTAAGAAATTCTCTTACTCGTTTTTTCCTATGGCAGAATGAAAGAGACACAGAAAAGCAACAAAGACTCATCATCCAAGAATAATTTTATTTACAAAAGGGTAAAAAAGGAGTCCATATTGCAAAAGAGTGCCCTCTTTAGCTTCTGCCAAATGGCGGGTAGTTCTTGCCTTGAAAGGCAAAGGTAGTTGTAGTTCTTGCCTTGAAAGGCGAAGGTAGTTTTCTTCTTGTTGAAGATGCTGGTAGAATTGTCCGCTTGTAGAATTGGTTGAGGGTTTCGAAATCCTTCCAGACTGTCGATACGAACAATGCACTTTGTGATCGATGTTCATAAAATAATATGCCCCCTTGCGAGCAATGTTAATGAAGTAATTAATCCGTAAAACATTTTAGCCTCCGGCTAATATCCGCATTTAAATGAGCGGAGAAATAAATGGGGTAGAACCATGCCTTAGTTCATTAGGCATAGAGCGAGATTATGCGCGTCGGCTTTGCTTGACGCCAAATTGAAATCTGTTTTTTGAAACACAAAATTCCCGCCACTTCTGAATCCTCCGCAGCAACTGGACAACGCAATACCATTGGTCGAAATAATTGCGTGATTGTAAATCACGCAGTTATCGCCCTTGCATTCTAAACTTTCTAACAGCACTAGCACCCATTTTTTTTATTAATAAATGTTTAGTAATTATTTTTCTTTTAATATTCATGAACAGTAAAAACGTCGTCATTTAAAAATAAAATGCTATTTAAAAAAAAAGAAAAGGTCGATAAAAGTGATAAAAAACAAAGGCGATAAATGTCCTTTGCTCATGCGTAGAGAGAAGTCAGTGCTTTTTTATGGTGTTCGGCAGGGAACTCAAATCGCGACCAGTACCAAATCTTTTTATAATTTTTATTTTTATTAAATAAAAACGCACTCAGAAAGACACCCATTTATTTAAATATCTTTTATTAAAAAAAAAAAAATCTTGCTCGCGAATATTTGTCAAAAGTTTATATTTAAAAATATTATTTTAAAAATATATTAATTGTCGCTGAAATGTTTTAAAAAATAATTTAATAAATATTGAATTGTCTTAAAAACGCATACAGACCCCCCCTCCGTCCCCCCCCCAAAAAATGGTACATAAAAATCAATCTTGATCGAAAGAATCCGACACAGAAAGACACCCATTTATTTAAATATCTTTTATTTATTAAATACCTTCGTTTTGTTACTTACTTTAGAAAAATGTTTTGTAAATATATATTTTTTCATTTAAATCTTCAAAAGTTTTGTAAATATATTTAAAAAAAAAATGTTGGCGAATATTCGAGCATGTTTGCTATTTGACGTGTTTACAAACACCCGACGCCATGTGCTTGTGCCAATGTCAAGGTCGAATCACCGGTGTTAGTTGAATTGTGCGCTTGTCACCGCCAGGCGGCGTCGTTTGCTACAGGGTATCTATTCTTTACTTGATCCAAAAAACAAATATTGCATAATTTGTTATTAAACCTGTTATTTTTATAAAATTTGATCTTTGCTCCTTTAATTGAAAAAAAAAAAAAAATAGGGTTTAAATTACATTTTTCAAGTAGTTATAATCTTCGAAAATAGTAAGTTGAATTATTAAAGTTCTGATCTTCATTTTTAATGGTCACTTTATACCTTTTGCTCGGTATCATAACAAATTGTTTTTTTCGCTGTAAAAAAATATTTGATGAAATTAAGTGAATTTTTTCTTTTCTGAGAACTTCATTCCATAACGGATACGTACAATTTAAACTTTTTTCAATATTTTCATTTTTTAATATCTTGATTAAACTGTACAAGTACCCGAACATCTATTATACATTTAATAAATGAGGAGAAAACTCAGTTCGAACTATCGAGACCTTATAATGGATAAAATCAATTTTTCACGCTACTGAAAAGATAATTTTCCTCATGTTTCACGGAAGCCATAGGCGATTTTTGTACCGAATAAAAGCATTAAAATACATTAAAAATACATAACTTATCCAGGTAGCTTATCTTGCTATGTCACTTTTTTGGTTTGTTGGCTTCTCTTAACAAACCTCCCCAAAACGTTGAATTATTTTAAATTATCTTGAATGCACCTAATATTTTTTTTTATTACAAAATATTTTTCTACTTTATTTTTTGTTGCGGTGAAAAGTGAAGATACAGAGGAAAATAATTAAAACTAACTATTGCAGTTTTTTTTTTTTTTAAATAAAGGTGGGGGGGGGCGAATAGTTTCGTTTCGTTTCCGTAGGATATGATTTCATGTTTTCGTTATTACTTCAAGTTGTACTTCTTGATAGAACTTTGAGACGAAGAATTTTTCGTCGCAGAGGCCGGTAAGAAACCTGTCAATATTAACTTTTATTTTACTAATCCCAGAAAACTAGTGTTTATTTTTCAAGGGATTTTTGGGTTTTACAAAGAATTTATTTAACTTCATAATTTAGATGAATTTGTCAGTTTCTGCCAACGTGATAACAATTTTCAGTATCATTTTTTTTCACCTGAATTTTTTTACATTTAATCTCTTTAATTAATTTTTTCTCGTAGAGATTAACTTTAGATTAATCTTTTAAACACAATCAAGAAATAATCGGAAATTTATATTTAAAAAAATAAATAAAAATACGAAAAGACGGTTTTCAAAACTATCAGTTTCCGCCATTAAATTGCACGTGCAACAAATTAGAGAATTAATAAAGATGAAACTTGTAATCTGTTCTCTCTCGTGTGAATATTAAAATGTTAAAAAAATAATACTAATTTTATACGTGATATTCACCAAATAGACCGGCTCTATTTCGAAATGATTTCTTTTTTATTTTTCCTCTTCAATTTTGTTTTTTGCGAACTTGCTCTTCCGTTCGTCATCTTGAATGTTAAGTTGAGCTTGTAAAGTCAATCACATTTGAAAAATCGTTTCCTTTATAAAAGCAGATAAAGTTAATCGAAAGCAGATTATAAAACAAAAACGTAAGTATTACTACATGGCGCATTTTTATTTTCATCTTTTTTTCATCGGATTATTATCGAATGGTGACTAATCTATCAGATTTTGTTTTCAATACTAACTTAAACATAAAAAAACGGTCAATACGTAATTCTTTATGTTATCAGTGGTGACTGGTGGTCAATTCTGTATGCGTTTTCACGTACCGAATTAATAACATTTTTATTGATTTTTGTTCTTTAATATCCCTTTGTCTTTAATGAAACATGAAATTAGAAAAAATGAAAATGTTGATTTATCGTTGAACATTTTCTGCTGTCGATTGTTTTTGTTTTCAATACTGACTTAAACATAAAAAACTTCTTTATCGTTTACCAAAAATAAATAAATAATTTTATAAATTTTATGTTTTTAAATGTTTCACAAGTCAAAAAAAAAAAAATCAGATTTTGTTTTCACTAATGACTTAAACATAAAAACGGTCAATGACTAAAATCTTTCAAAATTACAAATATTCTTTAGAATGACGGCTTTTATAGGTTTTCAAGGATGCTGAAAATGAATAAATTCTTCAAAAGTTGTGCAGAGGATTAGTTTTCATTATATGAGAAAATTATTTTTTTCAACAAGTGAGGATCACTTTTGTATAAAAATTTAATATAAAATGATTATCCACTTTCTGGCCACATGGTGATATTTGGGGGAGGGGCTGCCTGAAAGCCGTTTTGGTAAATTCTTGCTTACTTTCAATCTTAACAGTCATCTTTACCATGACGAAGTTTATAGGTTTTCGGGTATGCTAAAAACGAAATCACATTTAAAATTGCCGCGAACAAGTAGTTGTATGGATATTAAGCTAAGCTTTATGTTATCAGTGGTGGCCACCATTCATAACATAAGGAATTACATTGCTTAATATTCCGAAAAGTCGTTATTGTCTTGTTAAGTAATTTTTTCTTTCCAAGAATAAGTTTCTTTTTTCTTTTATTAAATGCATCTGATAATTTAAAATTAACATCGGTAGATGACACTCGATGACTTCGATGCTCGAGTTTATAAACAAGAAAAAAATTCATTTCTTTTGTCTTTCTCATAATTTTGTTTTTCATAATTTCTTCCTAACGCTTCACATACTCTGACAAAATGGTTAACCGAAATGATCTTCCAAAGTGTCACCTATAGAACAAACACTGAGAAAAGAATATTTTTTTCAAAATAGAATATAGATCTTACCCAACCTAAACGATTCCTTCTCACTGGTTCCTCTTCCCCACTTCCAAACCCCGAACCAACTCTAGGCTGTTTCGAATGGATCCTATTACTGTCTTTGACATCCGCAAACGATGATACAGCTGATAATTTGTGTCCAAATTATTTGCAATTTTCAATGTCATGACTCTACGATCCATTAATTGCTTTTCCCGTTGATGTTGACTCCTCCATATTGGGATATCTGCTTGTTCTGTGGCTCAATCACTATCCAACTCATTGGACTTTCCTCAATCAACGTTGCCCACAGATGTTTCACATACGTCTTCTGGTGGTTTTTATAAAAAGCAGATTTCCAATCTTAAAATCTACTGACTTTATTTTCTTATTCTTGTTCTCTATCAGTTTTTTCCTAACTTCCTGAATATTATTCCTTACCAAAAACATCGATGCATCACTTTTTGAGTGATCCAGTGTTACTCCTCAGCATAGTATACTCTACAAGGCATCAATATATTATCTAATGGCAGGATCACGTCTCTGTTGTAGAGCAAGTAGTATAGTGAGAATTTTGTTGTTTTGCTCACATGAAATCTGACAGTCGTCAACATTTGGTTTTTATATATATATATATATATATATATATATATTGCTTAACTGTCATGCATCATCTTATGAAATCTTTCTACTTCTTTCTTTGTTTAGTGTTAAAATTGTGTAGTCACATGATGTATGTTGAGGTCCTTCAATGCCTTCTTCATCACTTTGTTAATATTTTCCGGCCCATTATCAGCTGGGGTGGTGCCCAAATATGGGGAGAATTTCATCCAACAACAGATGCACCACCATTTCTGCCTTATTAGGAACCACAAACCCCTCCAGCCAACCAATATACAATATCAATGAAAGTCACTATGTACTGGTAACCTGAAAGTGTCTTTGGGCCTGAAAATATCCAATGCTAGTTTTATGAAAGTCAAAGGGGGCAGATCGCACTAATGCATTTGAGGTTGTTGCTTCCTCGGATCTCTGGTTTTGCACAGAATACATTCCTATGTATTCATTCACCTCCTTAAATAAATACCACCAGAAATATTTTTGCTAAATTGCATAAAACGTCTTTTCCACGACCATTATTGTCCTGGTATTATGCTACCACTTTTTTTAAAGGTGCAACGATACATATAACCTTATCAATAGTTTGTTGTCAGGTTGGGACAAGTAATACACTATCTTGTCCATCTCTATGAACTTTTTTGTTTTGCATCTTTGAATCTAAACATTTCATTATCTTCCTCTTGTTCCCTAATTTAATAAAAACCCAACAACGTAGGATGGTCGTGTGATACTGATGAACCCTCAAGCTTCTGATATGTTGAAAACTATTTTGGCTCAAACAAAATGATTCAATTGCTATCATCTATTTCTACCAGGATCCTCATTGTCTTGACTAGAGGTCCACACAAACAGCGTCCTTCCTTTTCAAGTACCATCTCATCTGCGTATCACTAAGTTTATGAGATAAGAAGTAAATTTGTTTTTAACATCTTTACCCTCGCTCAGGTCATAGATATTTTTTTTTACAAGGTGGTCACCACTTATTAAGGCCCGGAAGCCACTCGGGGATAAGGGATATTGTGTGTACAGTACATTAGTGTTGAGATTTGATAAAGTGCCTTACGTAAGGGGGAGGTTAATCAGGAATTTGTTTATGTTGGACTTGAAGACATCCGAGTTGTAGTCAGGTGGGAAACAGGCGTGTTCCACAGGCGTGCACTTCTAAGAAAGAAGCTTTCTTCATGGAATCTACGTTTTGGTTTTGGCACAGATAAAGAGTAGAAAAAAATTTTGACAGTGGTTTCAGGTAGACGAGTATTTTTTGTGAAAGATCGGCGAGGTGGGACCAGGGATTGGATTTTAGATGAGCACTTGCCATGGATGTAATGATAAAACAAAGACAGGCTTGCAACGTCTCTCCTGTGAATGGAGTATATAGCCAGAGCTGGACAAAGTCAAATCGATAAAATCTGTGACACAAAATTTGTGACAAACATGCCCCAATCGCATGATTGGGGCATCTGTGTACATTCTGTAATTCTGATAATCAGGATAAGCCAGTATAACCATATATGTGAGCTTTGGTTTTAGGCTATCAAAGGCAAAATGACATGTGACGCCACATTTAAACCTCACATATTTCATCATTAGATGAACTAATGGCTCAGCAATCTCAGCAAAATATTTTATAAATAATCAATAATGACATCATACCAATGAAATAATATGACGTCATACCAATGAAATAATATGACGTCATACCAATGAAATAATATGACGTCATACCAATGAAATAATATGACGTCATACCAATGAAATAATATATCATACCAATGAAATAATATGACGTCATACCAATGAAATAATATGACGTCATACCAATGAAATAATGACATCATACCAATGAAATAATATGACGTCATACCAATGAAATAATGACGTCATAACCAATGAAATAATGGCATCATACCAATGAAATAATATGACGTCATACCAATGAAATAATATGACGTCATACCAATGAAATAATATGACATCATACCAATGAAATAATATGACGTCATACCAATGAAATAATATGACGTCATACCAATGAAATAATGACATCATACCAATGAAATAATATGACGTCATACCAATGAAATAATGACGTCATAACCAATGAAATAATGACATCATACCAATGAAATAATATGACGTCATACCAATGAAATAATATGACGTCATACCAATGAAATAATATGACATCATACCAATCCAAGCTCTGACTTTTCTCACACGTTGGAGTTGAGATTTTATCGATTTGACTTTGTCCAGTTCTGGCTATATACCCCTTTCACTAATTTGAACCCCAGATTCTGTACTTCTCCTTAAACCCCACACTGATAGCGTTCATCCTGAGCTTGTACTTATATAAACTGTCTAGTAATATTCTAACTATGCGATCTAAGTGATTTTCCATAGTATCTTAGGATATTAAAATATCATCCAATCTTATAATTATCTTTCTGTCCCTGTAGAATTATGGACATTAATTTCATCAATGACTGGTAACACTCAGGCATACTTCTTCGTGAGTTTATTTAAAGCCCTAAAATCTATGCAAAATCTTTTATTACTGTTAAGTGTTGAGACATTATGTTGAACAAAGATGGCGGTAGTAAATCAAATCGCAAAGAATCAATGCAGTCATGATCTCAAATGTTGAATATTTCGTAATAACAAAGCTTGTTCCTTTTAGATAATAAAGGACTTGTTTTGCATGAGTTGTCATTAATTGTCAGTTTTGATAAGTTTTGAGATAGCTTTGTTACAGTGTAAAATATATCAGTGATGGTCATCAAATGTATTAGACTTTCAATAAGTTCTCGTATAATCGATTGCCTGTTTATTTAGTTTCGATATCTATATTCTTATTTAAATCAATATCAATGGGAGTGATTGGCAATCTAACATTCCAAACTTCAGCAGGATTTTTTCAATGTACCATGATTGGTTCATTGTTATAGCTTCATTTTCACAGGTAAACTTTATACCGAGGAACTATGACAATTGTCGCAGATTCGTCATTTTTAATTTTTTGTTTAACTTATTTTTAACATCTTTAAAAGTGTTGTCCCAAAATTGTCAATCGAAAAAAACAAAATTAAGTATTTATTACCTATATTTTTTGTATGTATGCGCACATCTATGGGACACTGCTTGAATTCTGGTTCTATTAAATAATTATGGAATATAACATTTTGATGGTTAAATTTTAATCGTAAGCGCTTTCTTTTAGACTGTACAGTGATTTATTCAGTTTCCATACAACATTTTTTTATTTTTCATTTTAAATCCCTCTGGGTTGAATATATATCTCAAAGTCAATCAGAGCATTTAAATAAGCATTTTTTACATCCATTTGATGTATTTTTAAATTGTATTGAGCGGCAAGTTTCAATAAAATTCTAATTGTTATATTTGTCATTGGTGAGAATGTGGCAAAATATTCGATTTAAGAGTTTTAATGCTTTTGCTGAGGTTTCTGCCCTTTTAACATAGTAATCGTCTTGTCTTCCATACGTTTTAGAGATGTTAGTCTTTTATATAGAGATAAAATTTTTGGTTTCCTTTTTGATAAATAATGTTCTCTTAATATGTTCAGTGCTTTACGTCCATCAATAAAGGCATCTCTTATAATCAGCGACCGACTTCTATCGCCTACGCATTGAATCAGTTCTGCAAAAACAGTCACATACTTTTTGATAAATTCAGTGTCATTAGGATTCTCTTGTGAAGATTGAATAAGTTTGTGTAGTTTTCGTATGTTAAATTCTCCAGGAATTTCACCTGCCACAATTCAAATTTAGATCCGTCAAAGCAAAGTCGATGGCACATAACCTGTTAAGTGTTGAAACATTGACTACATTGATTCTTTGCTGATTTGATTTACTACCGCCATCTTTGTTCAACATAATGTTTCAACACTTTACAACTACCATCCTTCTTTTCTACTTACACAATCAGAATACTCCATGGGCTATTCAATCTTTCAATTACATCTGCCTGCATCATTTCAGCTTAATCGAAGTACATCCTCACCCCATTTTTCTTAAGTACTCGCAGTTTTTATCACACTTATGTTGAGATTCTCTACAACAAACAAGTCATGGTGGAAAGACTGACTTTCTATCTCTACTCTTAATCGAGCAAGTCCTTCTACAATTAATGGGGACTCATTAGCTGTTCTTAAATCTTTTTAAAACATAGTTTAGGTTCCTGTCTAAGTGCTTTAAAAACACTGCTGTTTATTACTGACAGCTTTGAGCCCCTATCCACCAGAGTTCTATAATTCTTTCCCTCAATTCTAATCAAAACAATGTTATCAACTATGGCATCGGTATACCCTTGTTCAGCTGGGTGTCATTGCATGAATGGAGCTCTCCTGGTTTCCCTGGATATGGTTCTTGCAGAATTTCTGTATGTTGCCCACCTCAACAAAATAGTAACACCTAATTATCTGCCTCTTTCCTTCTTTCTAGTTTTAAATCCTAATCCCCTACTTTGTACTTGGTTTCCTCTTTTACGTTTGTCTCCATATCTTCAGGAACTGGCTAGACCCATAGCCTCAACTAGTATCTGCTACAAACCTCCATGGGATAGTTTTTATACTCATTGTATGCATTAGGCCAGATCCTCCATTTAACTTCTTCTAAGGCTTTCTGATAAGACACTTGAAGATCATGTGGTTCGTTTCTCATCACAAGCATCTCCACCTTCCTATCCTTGAGACCTTCTATACAGAATCCCAGTACCTGTTATTTAACTAGTCTGCTTCTCTGGTCTATCGCACTAAAAGCGCTTTATTCTAATCTAACTATCCTGTGCATATAGTCATGTACCCCTTCTAACCTACCCTGTCTCACGTTTGCTGATTCGACTTTGTTAGGGTTTGCGACAATTCCATAGTAGTTCTCTAAGAAATCTCTTCAAATCAACCCATGTTAAACTTTCATTGTCAAAGATGAGTCTGGTCATGAATTGTTCGACCAGGCCCCATGTGATTAAGAGAGCTATCCGATATTTTTCCTGATCCAGTGCTCTGGTCACCCTAAAATAGTGATCTCCATGGTCCACCCACCTGTAGCCACCGTCTTTTCTATTTTCCAACAGCATTGTTTTCCTTAGAAAAGATTTCTCTCTTATCAATCTTGTTATTGCCCTCACTGCCTTTTTCAATTCTCTACATCATCCATCCACCTCCTGTAGCCACCGTCTTTTCTATTTGAAAATAGCTGCTACTCCATTATAACAATAGCAAATGCTACTGATGAAAGAACAAGATAACAATACAACTTACAATCAATTTTTGTTAAGATGGAGAGTGTGAACTGCGATGTTGATTTGTTTTTGTATAAAAATATAAACAATTTTATTTTCTCTTTCTCATACTGTATCATATGTGTGTGCCTAGCTAGAGATGGAGAGTGTGAACCGGGAGGTTGGTAGAGTAAACAATGCTTATGAGATGCTCATTCCTGGCTGACTGTAGGCCTCTCATCCTTTTCCTTTTTCTATGGTTTATACATATGACATGCTTTTTGCAGATGCTCTCACCTTCGACACTTGCATGCGTCAAATAGTGAGCCATGTTATTCAATAACAGTAAGGTTAAAAAAACATTGAAAAGCTGTAATATGTGGAGAAATTGAAAAATCAGTTATGGTGGAATATATATGGATGGAAAAGGGCAACCCTCTACCATCTATAATACAAGGCATAAAAATCTGTTTAAATGGTAATATGTATATATGTATCGCTTGCAAAAAAGTTCAAGAGGCAACGGATTTTCTTTTCGATTGTCTAGCTTTAATTTACACCTATGTCACTTTCGATGGACACAACATCTAACACGTTACATTTTTTCACTTTCTTTTCCTCCTTCGCGGTACAGGTTTGCCTACCTGCCTACTACCACTACCAAGATATAGGAACCATTAATTATATTTAACACGATATAGGAAACCATTAATATTTAACACGATATTGGAACCATTAATTATAAATAATGTGTGTGTGTATATATATTATATATTTAGTAATAAGTAATAAAAAGTGTCTAGAAACAAAATAGTTCCACAAATTCATACTAGGATTGTCTGGTAGAACCATAGTGCTATTGTTAGATTTTTAGGTAAATTCAGTTGTAAGTTACATACTCCTGAATGTTGAAGTTTCAATCCTCAGTGAGATTTAAAATAGAATTTCAAATTACTTAGGAATTTTTACCCAGTCATCACTAACAATCCAAGAGCATGCTAATCTCATATACTAAATAAAGGGTTCGATTCAGAATTATGTAAAGATTTCTGACTTCCAGAAAAAGGTTCCCAAGTCCAACAAAAAAACACCTGAAAATGATCGGAGGTAAAATAGAAACGTTTTGAAAATAACACCCAAGATGAGAACAGTATTCTGAAGAATCCAAATAATATGAATAATCAAACTTCACCTACAAAATGAAAAAAACGTAATTATTTTTAGTTAAATTAAAAAAAAAAATTTTGTTAACTAATCAGTATTTAATAAAACTATACTCATTTTTTAAAAATTCATTAACAATAAATGTTTGGGATATTTTTACAAAAATAAACATAATACAATTTTACCACATGAAATGTATTTTTAAAAATTCATTTTATATTTCCAGAATTTACAACAATGAAAAGAAATTCATTAATGAATAAGAAGTACTTTTCTGCATTGATGATTTAAAAAGGTTTAAAATAATTATAAATTTCTTCATTAAATGTTTTTATGTTGAAATTTATTAGCGTGCCTATCATCATACACTTCATTGGATTTTTACTTTTTGTGGAATCAGATGCAAGCAAACATGAAAGACAAACCACATTCTTGTGAAGTATGTGGTTCTTCTTTTGCACAGAAGTCAACATTGTTGAGTCATATGTACACACATACAGGAGAGAAACCACATTCTTGTGAAGTATGTGGTTCTTCTTTTGCACATAAGTCAAGATTGTTGAGTCATATGTACACACATACGGGAGAGAAACCACATTCTTGTGAAGTATGTGGTTCTTCTTTTGCACAGAAGTCACATTTGTTGCGTCATTTGAAAATACATACAGGAGACAAACCACATTCTTGTGAAATATGTGGTTCTTCTTTTGCATGGAAGTCATATTTGTTGACTCATATAAAAACACATACGGGAGATAAACCACATTCTTGTGAAATATGTGGTTCTTCTTTTGCGCAGAAGTCACATATGTTGAGCCATATGAAAACGCATACGGGAGAGAAACCACATTCTTGTAAAGTATGTGGTTATTCGTTTGCACAGAAGTCAAGTTTGTTGCGTCATATGAAAATACATACGGGAGATAAACCACATTCTTGTGAAGTATGTGGTTCTTCTTTTGCACGGAAGTCACATTTGTTGAGCCATATGAAAACACATACGGGAGATAAGCCATATTCTTGTGAAGTGTGTGGTTTTTCATTTGCACAGAAGTCAGGTTTGTTGAGTCATATGAAAACACACACAGGAGAGAAGCCACATTCTTGTAAAGTATGTGGTTCTTCCTTTGCATGGAAGTCAACTTTGTTGAGTCATATGAAAACACATACGAGGCTTCCCTAATGGTGCATGACTTTACAGCTGAGAGGGAGAAAAAACAAAATAGCAAGTACTTATATGTGGCATAAACATAAGAAGATATCAATCATTCAAGTCATTACAGGAGAAACCGGGCTAATGAAAAAGAATTTCATAAACTATCTAGTGATTTTATGTTGTGAACCAAGTGCAAGAGAAATTTAAAAAAATGCACTAAAAGGGATAGTTAGAATCTTTAAAAGATCCATCGCTTGGAGTAAATTAATGGGAGAATGTTTGATATGTAGCAGAATGCCCTATCTTATAAAAACATAAATGAAATTAAAACACACAAACATTGTTTTATTGTGGAATATGTGGTTCTTTTGCATGGAATTCTTTATTTCGTCATATGAAAACATACAGGAGAGAAAAATATTCTGGTTTAATATTTGGTTCTTTTTTGTATCAACGTCAGATTGGTTGCATCATATGAAAACATATACAGGAAACAATCAGACCAGTTGTTATAGATGCCACAGGGCTTATGATGAAGAATCAGAAGACCTACCTAATACTCCTGGTGAATCCAGTGCAAAAGAGATCCAGACAATTTCACTTAAGGGAAAAACGAGGATACTAAAAAGAGTTCTTGGTTGGTTTCAATAAAAAGCAGGGCAATGTTGGTGGCTGGTTTGGCTGCCCCATACCTAGCGTTACAATCGTCAAAGAAAGAAAATTAAAAAAAAAGGAGACAAACCATATGCTTGCGAAGTATGTGGTTCTTTTGCATGGAAGTCAAATTTGTTGAGTCATATGAAAAAACATGCGGGAGAAAAAGCACATTCACGTGTTGTATGTGGTTGTGCTTTTACACTGAAGTCAACTTTGATAAATCATATGAAAATATACAGGAGACAATTTCTTTACTCAGTGTTTAACACAACAAGAACCAGCAGAACAACATCTATCAGGAAACTGGCCAACCATTTTGCACAAGACTTTCTTACGAATATAATAGCATCAGAAAACAAATCTGCTTCAAAATCACACAAAAGAGTAGTTAAAAATACTCCACATGAAAATAGCTTGAAAAATAAATAAATGGTGACAAAATTACCAAATTTCTTGAAATGTTGAGGTCCGTAATTTAAAGAAAAATGTCCACAGAAAAGCATAAATTTTGGCACTTAAAAGTCTCATAACCTTTGAACTACTGGTGATATTTGCATAATTCAAACGGTTTTAAACAAATTGTACATCGCTCTTTTCATGCAAGTTGATAAAATAACAATTATCTAAAAATTTAAAAAATCAACTTGTAATGCTACAAAAATCACACAAAAGTTAAAAATACTCTACAACTTGCATTTCAGAGAATTGGAAAAAGTCTTTTTCTGGATTTATTATTATCATTATTATTATTATCATTATTATTATTATTATTATTATATAAGTAAGAAAGACTTCATAGACTGGCTTTAAAGAGGATGTCTTCACTATGATCAGGATAGAATTCTAATGACTGCTCACTATCAAAATTTGATTATCAATGCTTCTAAGTAGATAGAAAAGAAGCTGGAATTTTAGAGAAATCTCTATTAGAGTAATTATAGGACAAACTGAAATTAGTTAGAATTTAACAAAGTACCTGATAAATATACCTGGTGAAACATGTGAAAGAGAGACGGTTTGAATCTTAAAATTTCCAACTCAAACTTGACACTCTGTTGTCAAAACTTCCAACTCTCAAACTTGACACTCTGTTAAAATTTCCAACTCTCAAACTTGACACTCTGTTGTCAAAAGTTCCAACTCTCAAACTTGACACTCTGTTGTCAAAACTTCCAACTCTCAAACTTGACACTCTGTTGTCAAAATTTCCAACTCTCAAACTTGACACTCTGTTGTCAAAACTTCCAACTCTCAAACTTGACACTCTGTTGTCAAAATTTCCAACTCTCAAACTTGACACTCTGTTGTCAAAATTTCCAACTCTCAAACTTGACACTCTGCTGTCAAAACTTCCAACTCTCAAACTTGACACTCTGTTGTCAAAATTTCCAACTCTCAAACTTGACACTCTGTTGTCAAAACTTCCAACTCTCAAACTTGACACTCTGTTAAAATTTCCAACTCTCAAACTTGACACTCTGTTGTCAAAATTTCCAACTCTCAAACTTGACATTCTGTTGTCAAAATTTCCAACTCTCAAACTTGACACTCTGTTGTCAAAACTTCCAACTCTCAAACTTGACACTCTGTTGTCAAAACGTCCACATCAAAAACACGACACTATTTCAAGTTTATTTGCACACAACTACGTAGCACGTCTTCTTCTTACTCGTCTTCTGTTTACATCTGTTTTTATTCACCTTTTTATCATTTGCATAGAAATGCAACAGTCTGCATCGTTCTAGTGATCGCCTATGATAAAACCAACTTGGTAACTTATTTAGTGTTTTTTCTGTTTTTGTTACAATACCAAACTTTTAAAGCATTCACACATGCTAGCCAAGTAATTTCGATATTTCCTACAAAGTAAAATAAGAAAAACTGAAAAGCCCTATTTTTGTAATGTATGTGGCCCTTTTTTAAAAGGAGAAAAGAATATAATCCTCTGATTATGTTGATAATTTTATTTAAATAAAAAAGTCTTATTTTCAAGTACATATATACAACAAAAGAACACGTCTTTTATGCCAAAGTCATGTTTTGACAGTCTTTTTCTACTTTTTAAATTTACTACATCTCGATAAAACGTCTATTTTATATTGAGTATTCATGTTTAAATATCTACTTAAGCGTTTTGCCTTTTTTCATTGTTGTTTTCATAAAAATGTTTATTGTGCAAGATTTTTAAGTACAAGGAATGTTCAGTAATAACCAGAATGGAGATGAAAGATTTCCTGGCAATGTTTACGTCAATTACAGGAGCTTATTGTACTTAATTTTATATGAAATTAAATAAAGCTATCAACATTAAGAGGCTTATTGTACTTCATTTTATAGGAAATTAAATAAAGCTATCAACATTAAGAGGCTTATTGTACTTCATTTTATAGGAACTTAAAGCTATCAACATTAAGAGGCTTATTGTACTTCATTTAATAGAAGATTAAATAAAGCTATCAACATTAAGAGGCTTATTGTACTTCATTTTATATGAAATTAAATAAAGCTATCAACATTAAGAGGCTTATTGTACTTCATTTTATAGGAAATTAAATAAAGCTATCCGCATTAAGAAGCTGGGTCAGATCAGCAAATATCTCCCAGCAAAATATCACTCCTATAATCAGATGATGCTGCTTGATTTTAGGAGGAAAAGAATATAAAAAGAAAAATACATATAAAAAGTGATAACGAAGAAAGGAGAGAACAAATTATAAGTCTTACTGCAGTTCTTCTGTGTTTCAGCGAACCTGTTCTTTCCTCTGTTTTGAATATCACTCTTAATTTTCTTTTTGATAAAGAGACGGATTTTCGCGAAATTAATATGAGACCTTTAACACCATATATATATATATATATATATAGAGAGAGAGAGAGAGAGAGAGAGATAGATAGATTTATATACAGTAGGCATGTGCAAAAATTGAAAATAAACAAGTAGTTGTTTCAAAACGAATTAAAATCCATTAATCTTGAGCAACTTTTTTTCAGAAAGATAAAAGCCTGAATTTTATCATATGAAAAGCAGAATATGAAACTTTTTCTATTTTTAATAAAATTTTAAATTAAAAATTTTTTCCAAACCATACCATTCACTGCCATTATTTTCTGTGTATTTTTTAAAACATTAAAATATTTTTAAAACATTTTAGAAGAAAATAATTTTTTTTCATCTAAATATGATTTAGGATGATTTGCTATGAGAATATGCAAAAATATTATAAGTACTTGATTCTCAAATAATTCCAACTTTTTATGCTACTCTGTAGATTTGCGTAGCGAAATTTAAAGAAAAATTAATGATAATTTAAAATTTAGTACAGCGACCGATAGGTGACTAAATAAACTATATTGAGCCATGTAATTTTAACGTTTGATTTAAGGATTAAGTGAAGGGTTTAATTCTTTTTTCATAAGCTATATATATATATATATATAATATGAAGCTGAACGTCTGTGTGTGTGTCTGGTCACGAATAGGCTCCTATATGGTTGACTATTTTAAAAAACTGATTACATATAATGATAGAAGATGTATTGAGGATCAGGAATGGGTATGTTTGATCTGGCAGAACGATGGTTCATAAAAATTGTGGAGTCTGCGTTTGCGCATGGACCCCAAAGTATGGAAACAAAAAATGAAAAAAAAAACGTATTTGATGTAGATGTACATAAGAATACTTTGATAAGTACGTTTGAACTTAAATAGGGATGGCATAATAAAATTGTGGGGTCTGTGTTCGCGCCTGTACTCCATGGAAATATGGCACAAACTTTAACAAAGACTTTTCATATCTATTTGCGTAGGTATACGTTGATAATTATGTTTCAGTTTGAAGAAATATGGTATAATAAGATGATTGGGTGTTCGTTCGCGCCTGACCTCCATAGAATGTAAATATGTCACAAAGTTTAACAAGGTTTTTTAAAAGGAGTGAGGGCCCACAATAACACCTTATCTTTAATCTTAATTCACGTTAGCTTTTATTTACTTTTTGAGTTGACTCATATTGTCTCGAATAAATTCACCTCATAAATTCATGTTCTTATTAAAGTGAAAGCCAAAAAAAAAGTCGGAACTTTAGACAATTCTCGACACAAATTTTTTCCTTCTCCACTTGCATGTGGCACTCTTTCGAAAATAGATAAATCATGAAAAAGAAAAACGTTACTTGTTATCATGTCAAGAGAAGGAAAAAATCCTGCTCATGTGATTACGTGTCTTTTTCAAAACTTTTACATAACCTTTTTATTTTTTATTTATATATCTGTTTAAGCTTTTTTTGTCAGTGTACTAGAAGGAATTCAGTTGATTACAACCCTTTCTGTATGTTCTTTACATTACAATAGTACAACCCTGAATCCGACGGTGCAATACTACACATTTCATTACTGTAAAACTGAAACAAAGCTGTTCTGCTGGAAAAGGACGCCATTTTCTTCTTATTCATATCGATTTTTTGCTTTAAAAAACTAAAGTAATTACGTGTTTACTTTTTTAATATCCCATTTTGCTGTTTTGGATTATTTTACTAAAGTAAGTAAAGCTTCATTATTTTTCAAAACTTTTTGTTTCTTTGTTTTTTGATATTTCGTCGATATTATTTAGTAAGTGTGTTTAGCAGAAAAGCCAACAAACGACTATCCGAAGAAATACCAGAAAGAAATGTTACCAGAGTCAATAAAAGTTCAGTTCATATTTTTTTTGTTTTGAAATAGGTTTTAATGCTCTTTACTTGAAATAATTTCAGCGAACCGAAATTAAAACGAAATTTGAGGTGATAACTACTTAAATGAATTTTTATATAAACTACACATGCCATAATCGAATATTCCTCAAGCACAAAATAATGGAAAACATTAAAATATGTTTATAAATATTCCTTACGTTGATGGAACTCTCTTAAATTATTAACACAGAATGCTCAGATGCCCCTCTTTCAAATTGAAAACGGGGCTCTCGATTTCAAAGTCGCTGCCATTTTGATTTTTTTAAAACCGGATTGTGAATTAAAAAGAGAAATTTTTACAAAGTACTTAAAAATACAAACCAATGAACTTTTCTACCATAAAAGTAACTTTTATTGACTATGGTAGCATTTATTTCTTGTATATTTATATTATTATATATATAACATTTTCTCTTTGTAAAGAAACATCATTTGTTGGTCACTCTTGGCGATGAATGGAAACAAAGTTGATATAAAAAATATATTTTCGCAAAAATTATCTTTACTTTCATCATATTTTGCTTGGGGTAAAATTTTTAAGTATCAAAATCTATATCTTTATAACCCCCTCCTTTTCATAACCTATCATATATTTATCAATCACAGTCCATTTTCTGTTTTTTTTTTTACTTTTTAAAAGCGGCAAACAATATTTTACGTTTGCAATTCATGCATAACTTTGTTCATTAGTTTGTGTTAAATACACTTTTTATTGTTCTCCGACTTGTATACGTGTTTTTTTTTTGTGTGAGTCCAAAGTGTCAGGTTGAAACACATTTCTTCTAAGGGGAAAGAGGTAGGGGTATGATTTTGAACGACAACATGGAAGAGGGTGAATTGCTCATTCATTGTTGCATGCAGGTTTTTGAATAATGCGTCCTGAGCATGTGTAATCCTTTCTTTTTGTAATATGGGATTGCCAGGCTGTATTTGGGACTGAGAGTGATCATCAGCTGTGTGTGTGTTGCTTGATGGTGTCCTGGGAAGGAATGTTTTGATTCAGGCGTTTTGCGCAGGAATCGCCTGTTTCGGCGGTATCGTTGTCCGTCTCTTGCTTCCACTTCACAGGACCTACTCGTCATTCGTTTTCAGACTTGCTTCCCTCCACTCTCTTGTGTAGGGACTGTGCGGCTGGAATCGAACATTATCATCCACGTTGAGGCCTTTTAGCTCTTTTCCCATCTTATGCGGCCACCCCTTAGTTATTACTTCTACCAGTGCTCTCATGTTGGAGTCCTCAACTGTCTTTTGGTGAATCTCTGCGAGTCTGTGGTCTTGTATCGGCTGCATTGTCAGATTATTCACTGACATTATTTCTTCCAACCCTGGCTTGCTTGTTGGTGCTCGTGACAACGTATCTGCTAATGGGATACCTTTCCCTGGCTTATATCATAGTGTTTAGTTGTATTGATGGGCCTGTATGAGGACGTTGTGTAGCCGTTTTTGGTGCCTTTGATACGGTATTTTTGCTGATTAAGACGAGCGGCTTGTGGTCAGTCAAAACTACTACTTCTCTTCCATATGTATAATGGTGAAATTTCTCTAGCCCGTATACAACTGCCAGTATCTCCTCAATTCGTGCATAACTTTGTTCAGCATCTGATAGGGATCTACTTGCAAATGCAATTGGTTTGTCATCCTGTATTAGCGCTGCTCCTAACCCGTACTCACATGCACCATTCTTGAGAATCAGCTCTTTGTTGGGGTCGTAGTTTGTAAGGACGGGTGAGTTCATGATTGCTTCTTTGATAGTGTCGAAAGCTACTTGTTGGGAATCTGACTTTCATGAGGCATCTTTTTGAGTGAGGTTCTGGAGGGGTTTGTCATTGTTGCAAGACTTGGAATAAATTTCCTTATGTAGTTCGCCATACCTAGGAATCTGCGGAGAGACCCAACGTTTCCTGATGCTGGCATGTAAGTGATAGCCCTTACTTTTGCTGGGTCGACTCCAATGCCGTCTTTAGTGATGCGATGCCCCATGAAAGTGATCGTGTCTAGTCCGGTCTCCAGTTTTTCTGGGTTGAGTTTAACTTCTATTGTTTGGCATTTCTGGCGTAGCTTGTGGAGCCGTCTGTCTTGTTCTTCTTGGTCTTTCCCATAGATTACCAAGTCTTCTACAATGATAACAACTCAATGCATGTCCTGGAATTGTTCATTCAGCTTTCATTGGAATATCTCGGCTGAGGAGTTCAGGCCAAATGGTAATCGACACCAGCAATATCGGCCAAAGCATGTCTGAAAGGTGGTCAAGTCACTGGATGCATTATCGAGCTCAACGTGCGAATATCCTGATGCGAGGTCACCTTTTGTAAATACTTTTGCATCTCTCATTTCATTAGTATGGTGTAGTTCTTTCGCATGAGTGCTTTGTTGAGTTCATGAGGATCCAAGCATATTCTCATTGTCCCGTTCTTTTTTCTTATTATGACAAGTTGGCTAACCAACAGTGGGTTTATCTACTGGTCTGATCACTCCTAATGTAGTTAGTCGACTTAACTCCTTTTTCAGCTCAGAGTGTATAGCTATAGGGACTCTCCGATTGGGCATTATAGTTGGTATTGCATCTGGCTTGAGCTGGAGAGTGACTACACCCGGCAGCTTGCCCAGTTGATCATCGAACACTTCATTGTAGCTTTCCTCTATGTTGACTGCTGGGACACGATGAAAGTTGTGCTTTATCTCCACAATGTGCCCATTTGTATGCTCGCCCACAAACTAAGCAGTGGCTGGCAATCATATCCATCCCTAAACACTACAAATTCCATTGAGTAGGTTTGTTGCGTTTGTAACGTTATCGACCTGAGGGAGTGAATTGCCCCTCATTGAGGAACCGGGTATGCTAAGATAGCTTTAATTGATTCAGGGTAACAGCGGATATCCCAAAAAATTAAAATAGAGGATATAAATATATATTTTTATTGCATGGTAAAAATAGATATATTTGCTTATTGTTTGGAAGTCAGAGATATATATTTTCTTATTCGAAAATGACGACAGGAAATCTTGAACAATAACATTGGCATTGTCTGGCCTCGATGAACTCAGTGCCAGATGTTTGGACTGACAGCCGGTGACCTATGGAGTCATGAGAAATTAATGTTGATTGACTCTCAGATTGCAAACTTCCAACATGACTGAATTGCACACAAACAGTCTGGGGTTTTCCGTAAGTGTGGTGTGATTTAATTGGCTGAGGAAACTGTCCACCCTGACCACTCACAACCCTATTTAATGTTAGTGCCGCACGAAATTAGTCAGTTTCCAGCCAGAGTTTGTGCACGAAACTCAAAGTAACAACATCGCTCCCTGAGACGTGACCTCTCCTCCGACCCATCTGATGCTTTCTCTGAAGAGAAGAGAGATTTGAGATTTTTTAAAATTTACTAACTTCACTTGTACATATGTACATATATGTAAACTTTGTGAGATTAACCTATCATAAGATAGAACTCAAGCCTCTGTTGTCCTTCTTGCCTGCGTGAGTTTTGTTATCCGTTTTTAGCATACCAGATTCAATGTGACGCCTCCAGTAGTACGAGACGATACGAGCCGAGTTTTACGAAGTTTCGAAGATCAAGGGTCCTTACATAACTTCATAAAAAGGTGTGTTACACTAGCAGTGTCAGAAATTTCATGAAACCGATTGAATAATTCCACCCGCTCTTTTTCCAAGCTTATAACTCCTCGAAAAATTTAATTCAAGTCCTAATTTTTTTCAAGTAAAGGAGCAAGGACCAAGGTTTCATTAAAAAAAAAAAAAATAATAATAAACATGTTTTTTTTTAAAAGAAAGGTTTTAAACTTCGGACTTTACAGGTAAATTTCTACAAAAAACACTACTTTTTTGTTTTAAATTTTAATATATTATTTATTGATCTGTTATCTTCAATTTGTGATATATAAAACTTTGGTACATGAATTATTTACTTTTTAATAGACATTTGAAATTATGGGGGCGTGAATTAAAAAAAACATTTGTCTAAAATATTATATTCAGTTTATTGGAAAGAGCATAAAATTTCACATTGACCCTGAAAATATCGTAAAAATAGAATCAATAGAAAAATTTTGATAGATTTTTAAAGTTTAAAAATTGAAAAATACTGAACTCGTAACATTCAATTAATTTCATTACTGTTTTAAAAAAAAAATTCTATTACATTTAAAACAACTTTAATAGTTCATTTTGGAAGTATAATCCAAAAAGAAAATAAACAACCCACCTTTAAAAGAGAAATTACGAGTTTTTTATATTTTATTTGCAGTTTCGTGTTAGAGGTGTCAAAAATTCCTACAAAAATTCTGATACACCTAGTGTTACACATAGATATTCGTAAGCTGTCAGAAAACGATATGCTACTCTCCAAAATCCCGAGAGCCGAGGAAGTGAACAGATTCGATTTTAAACCTAATAGAAACCATCGGCAGAAAGTCACAAAGAGCGTAGGTTATGTACAGTGGCGGCTCGTGCCTGAGATTAGTGGGGGTGCCCGGGTGCTGCTTCAAAAAATTTACGTATTTTTTTAATATCGTGTAAAGGAATTCGAATATATAAATAAATATTTAATCAAATAATAAATAAACATTCAAATAAATATTCAAATATATAACAAAGACAAATAATCAATCAGAAATGGATAATACGCAAAAACTTTTTTATTAAAAAGATTTTTTTAAATTATGTACACTTTACAGAATAAAAATAATATATATATATTTATTCCTTTTCAGATTAAATAAAAGTTTGCGGGTTTTTTTTTTTTTTTTTTTTTTTTTTTGCAAACAAACGAAAAACATTTTTTAAAATAACTTATTTTTTATAAAAACAAAAAAGAAAAACTTTTAAATTTATCTGCCTCCCTACGAGTGTTAATTTAGGAGTTTACTATTTGAAAATAGCGTTTTATTTAATAACAGTTTTATTTACAAAATTTATTTTTAAAGATGTATTTATAACAAAACGTATTTATAAATAAAATGCAAAATAAAAAAGTTTACATTTTTATATAGTGAGCAAACAAACAAAAATATTTAAAGATACAAAATTTAATTTACAAATCTTTTAACAACTTGCTTTTTATATAAAAAGAACAAATTTGGCTATTTACTGACCTTCCCATGCCGGTAAAGATCGACATAAAGTGGAGATTTATTATAAGAAAATAGGATGTCATATATAAGCATTATAAAACATCGAATTTTAATGTAGCTTTCTTCCCCAAAAAACAAAAAATTAAAATTGTCTCAGTCCAGAAGGATTTCTAATTACTTTTTTTAATGCGTATTATCTGACCCATTTACTAACAAATTCGGGTTTGTATTACTGTACACATAGATTCGAAAAAGTTGTCAAAAAACAAATATATAACAAATAAATGTTATCAAAGGCAAGATAAATTACTTTTCTACCAAACTGGATATAATTTTCGTGTTTTTATTCAATTTAACATGTTTATTCAGCTCGAAAAGCATACAGTGTTTACCGATGTATTGGAAAATTCAAAATATCGGCCGACTCTCTTTAACACGGTAAGTTCGGGAAAAGGTGTTATAAATAATAAACTAGACAAAATACTATTAAAAAACCACCGAATATATGTAAAGTTATGTTACGGTAACATATATTGAGCAAATTTCTAACAGTATTTTGTCTAGTTTATTATTTATTAATATAATAATAAAACCTGCACACTATGCCACTGCTCAGTCATCCTAGTATATCAATTTGTCACTGTGCAACCAGTGGTAGTGTGCGAGAGGGTACAATATGTGTAGCACAAGCATGTTGTGTTGCGATCGTTATGTGCAGATATCTTTCGAATAAAAAAAAAAAGTAAAAGTCCTATGGCGATAGGTGAGTGGCGACGTGCACAGGCTTAGTGGGCTGGAAGTGCTAGCTGCAAATCTGCACATAGGCGGCCAGTAATTTATCTAACATCGTCAACTAAATCGCTTACAGGGTGGAAGCAACTTCGGTGGATGAGCTGGCGGCTGAGCAGCCTTTTCTAGGGATACACTGCTCACCCATGAATTTGGGAAGGGTCTAGAAAAGGTGACCTAAAAATTGTCTACCCTTTTATTAGCTGGTCGGCTTCCTGCGGTCAGCGGCTGCTCTATATTTGCAGGAGAAACAAGATAAAGTTGAAGAAATACAATAAACAAGGAAAGTCAAAATTTTATCAGGAGAGGAATAACCTAACTGTTGCTACATGGAATGTGAGAACTTTGCTAGATGTCCTGGATAATGAAAGGCCTGAGCGTAGGACAGCTATTGTTGCAAGAGAGCTCGCTAGGTACAGCATAGACATTGCGGCATTGTCTGAAACACGATTGAGTGCTGAAGATCAATTTGTGGAAGTGGGCTCGGGATACACATTTTTTGGAAAGGAAAACCATCAGGGCTGAGACGAGTGGGTGGAATTGGCTTTGCAGTGCGTTCTGATTTGGTGACGACGATTGAACAGCCAATCTGTGTAAGTGACAGAATTATGATGATGCGCTTCCCTCTTGCACGCAGTAGGTATATGACGATTTTATCTGTGTATGCCCCTACCATGTGTCATGATGAAGACACCATCACGGCGTTTTACCGAGATCTCAGTCGTACCATTTCCTCTATTCCTTTATCTGAGAAGATCTTACTCATGAGTGATCTAAATGCAAGGGTTGGCAAGGATTATCACACCTGGGATTCACTCGGCCAGTTTGGTGTAGGTAGGGTCAACATCTTCTCCATCTATGCACTCAGTTTGACCTTGCTATCTCTAACACTTTCTTCATCCACAAGGAGGTCCATAGGTTTACCTGGACTCATCCTCGTTCAAAACAAGGTCACTTGATCGATTACATTATTTCCAGGAAGGCAGATTTGCGGGACGTATGTAGTGTGCGTGTTATGCGTGGAGCTGAATGCGGCAGAGATCACTTTTTGGTACGCGGGAAGTTGAAGGTCTGTATAAGGAGGAAGTGTAGGTTGGGTGGTGTTGGGATTCCCAAGCGGGTTGATGTGTCCAGGTTGGCTGATCCAAGTGTACGTGAAAAGTTTTGATCCGTAGTTAATTCTGCTGATTTTGATGGATTATAGGCGCATTTTAAAAAGATAGTCTATGAAATAAGTGTAGATGTTCTTGGCTTCCGCAAATCTAAACATCAAGGATAATGATTTTGAAATTACTCAACTCTTAAGTGCTAAAAATGAGTTGCACCATAAGATGTTGTCTGCCTCTCATGAACGTCGGTCTGACAATCACTTAAAGCAAACAAGGGTATTCTCCAAAAGTTACTCCGCTAAATGAAGAATCAGTGATGGGCTAAACTCGCCAACCAAATCCAGATGGCTTTTGATTGTAAAGACCTCAAAAGCATGTACCATTTGCTTAAAAAATCTTTTGGTCCTCAAACACTATCTACATCTCCCCTACTCTCAAGTGATGGAATTACCCTTATAAAGGATCCTAACAAGATTCTCCTTCGTTGGACCGAGCATTATTCTGATCTCTTTGACACCCCCTCTAATGTTGATGAGGACGTCATCAATGAATTTTTATCACAACAGAAGCTTATCCATGAAATGTCCGTGTTCCCATCTGAGAATGAAATTAGAGATGCAATCAAGGAAGTGAACGTTGGGAGAGCTCCAGGGCTTGATGGTATTCCTGTGGAAGTCCTTTTACATGGGGGTGATAAGCTTGTTCATGAAATTCTTCATCTTATCACTGATGTCTGGAAGGGTGTTCCCGTTCATCAGGATTGGGTTGATGCAATTCTTATATCACTGTACAAGGAAAAGAGATCCAGGACCAACTGTGGAATTTATCGTGGGATAAGTTTGTTGGAAGCGGTTGGCAAAGTATTTTCTACTCAATAGATTGTTAAAGCATATTTGTCCAAAGTGGCTTTCGTCCGGGCAGAGGAACCACGGATATGATCTTCTCTGCTCGGCAGTTGCAGGAGAAATGTACTGAACACTGTGTTCCGCTTTATCAGGTTTTTGTTGATTTGACTAAGGCTTTTGATACGGTGAACAGAAATGCCCTATGGATAATTCTGGGGAAGTTAGGATGTCCACCTCAATTTCTACGATTACTCAGGGAGCTCCACACTAATATGAAGGCTCGCCTAAACTTCAATGGATGCCTGTCGGAAGCCATATCGGTTGACAATGGTGTGAAGCAGGGTGATATCCTAGCACCTACACTTTTTTCAATTTATTTTGCAATCATGTTATCGTATGCCTTTAGGGAATGTTCTCTAGGTGTTTGTCTACGTTTCAGAACCACAGGTGTTATATAGCGCCAGGACCCCTAGGTTGGAGCGGTCGTTGTTAGTCAGTTCCCCACTACAACAAAACCAAGTAGCCGTCTTTTATTGATCGTCTATGTTGTTTAGTTTTCTGGTTGTTATGGTAACGGCTAGGACGGCAGAGTTATTTCCCCCTTGACTATGCATTTTTCCTTCTCGGCTTTTCTTCGGCTGTCATCCCTGTCAAAATAACGATTCTGGTTAAAAAGAAATTGACATGCATGCAAAGGTCAGACGTAACTCAGCATACCAAATCAAGACGTAAGACACACTGGCTTTTTATATAAAAATATGTTTTGTTTTGAAATTATTTTCTCGTTTTACATAGAGATTTTCAATAGTTCAAAATGTAACAGTGTGGCTTACTGTTCATTACAGTGATGGAGAGGGGGGTGGAAACGTTATGCTCTCGACAACACACGTCTCCTATCGGCGTCGTTTCTCCTCTCTTCTCTCTTCCTTCCTCTCTTCTCTTCTTCTTCTGCTCCTATTCTGGTTAGACTCCAAAAATCACGTCTTATATTAGCATGTTTTTGCTTGTTTTTTTTCCACTCACGTTACCTGTCGATCACTCTGTTCGATACCGGTGAGCGTGTCTGCTGGTCACGTTTTGACAGTCTTTCGCCGCATCTTGACCTAGAGACATCGTGACCGATTTATCTTCAGCTGACCGACTATTGACTTTATTTATACACGTGCATCCATATCTCATGCTAAATTCATATAGATTCCAAACTTACAAGAAATGTCACGTTCCCTTGTTTTGTAAACAAAAAAATCGTCGTCCGATTTCTCTGTTTATGACGTAATCACTTTTTCGTTTCGACTGGTGGGCAATTGATTATTCGATGCCCACCTTTTAAATCTTTTATTATCTTTTTTTTTAAAAGAAGTTTTTCTTTTCAGTTATGTATCGGATGGTTCCAGCCATCCATTACATAACACAGGTAGGGTCTTTGATCTTCGTCGTTTTCATGCTTCTACAAGGACCTTTCAGCACCTGGTTCGTGAATTGCTTTATGCAGATGACGCCGATCTCGTGGCCCATGGTGAGAGGGATATGCAGTGTATGATGGATCTGTTTTCGGGAGCCTGTGCGTCTTTTGGGCTTACTATTAGTCTTAAGAAAACTAAGGTCATGTTCACACCTCCACCCGGTAGTTTGTATGTGGAACCAAATATTTTTGTCAACAACCAGAGACTTGCCGTGGTTGACACATTTGTGTATTTGGGTAGTACTCTCGCCAGAGATGGAACTCTGGATGCTGAGGTCAACTATAGCGTGCCACTAAGGCTTTTGGTGGTTTAGATAAGCGAGTATGGTCTGACAGGGATATAACTATTCATAGAAAGATCAGTGTCTATAAATCTTGTATTTTACCATCCCTGATTTACGCTTCTGTGGCCTGGACAACTTATGGTAGACACATAAAAGTCATGGAGAGAGTGCACCAGAAATTCCTGAGACACATTCTGGGCATCAGGTGGAGCACTTTTATATCTGATGTGGATGTTCTCATGCGGGCTAATGTACCTTGTATCGAGAAGTTGATTATACGCAACCAGATGAGGTGGGCTGGACAAGGATGGACGACGATAGATTGCCAAAGCGCCTGTTCTATGGTGAAATTACACAAGGAAAGCGTCCACAACATAAACCGAGGAAACGCTTTAA
>NC_136527.1:58084942-58134942 GCF_053919585.1 Euprymna scolopes | reverse complement strand
ACTCGAATAAACCTAGAACCCCATCTTCCAACATAGATCCCTACTACCACTATTTTGTGCCAACTCACTGCCATCGTTTATGCTATTCTTACAAGATGCATTCACGCATGGATGCGCATAGTAAGGTGACTTGTCACATTGCGGAAGCACCTGTTAAATGTTGTACAAGTTCTATAATTGAATAACCTCCAAAAAAAAAAACGAAAAATAATAATGCTTTATATATCAAAAATTGAAGATAAAAAATCAATAAATAATGTATTCAAATTTAAAACAACAAAAAGTATTTTTTAGAAATTTACCTGTAAAGTCCGAAGTTTTTAACCTTTTTTTTTTTAAAAAAAAAAACACGTTTTACAAAAATGATTTCTATTTCATTCAATGTTTTTTTTTGTTGTTTTACTTTTTTAGATATTAAACAAAAAATCACTCCATAAAGTGGAAATTAAATGTATTAAATCAAAAACTCGTGTATTTTTGGAGAAAAGAAAAAAAATTTCTAGAACTGTTTTTTTTTAAGGCAAAAAAAATAAAAATAAATTTTTTTGCACAAACAAGGTTTATTTTTTTAAATCACTATTTTAAGACTTTACTTTACTAATTATCTCTGAAATAGTTAAAAAAAAAAACCCAAAAAACTAATATTTATCTTTCAAGTTAAGTTTAAGTTTCTAACGACGGCGTAAAAAACATTTCACGTGTATTTTCCCCCGTAACTTTAGTCACGTATATGGTTCTTTTTCAGTATCTTCATTTTTCATGTGTTTAGTAAACTGCACAAGCACCAGATTAACTTTAGACTTGAATGTTTCAAACGCAATACAAAAGAAAAAGAAAAGAAAAACAGGAATCTAAAATAAATAAATAAATAAAAATACGAAAAGGCGGCTTTAAAAACTATCAGTTTCGCCATTAAATTGCACGTGCAATGAATAATGAAATTAATAAAGATGAAACTTGTAATCTGTTCTCTCTCATGTAAATATTAAAATGTTAAATAAAATAATGTTAATTTTATCCGTGAAATTCACCAAATAGATCGGCTCTATTTCGAAATGAGTTCTTTTTTTTATTTTTCCTCTTCAATTTTGTTTTCTGCGAACTTGCTCTTCCGTTCGTCATCTTGAATGTTATGTTGAGCTTGTAAAGTCAATCACATTTGAAAAATCATTTCCTTTATAAAAGCAGATAAAGTTAATCGAAAGCAGATTATAAAACAAAAACGTAAGTATTACTACATGAATTTAGTATCAATTTTTGCGCATTTGCAGAATACGTTAAAAATGTAAGGGAGATAACTACATTTACTAAACGAATAATCCTAATGAAAATGTTGATTTATTGCTGAAATATTTGGCGCAAGTCTATAAATGGTCCGCAAGCAATCTTTTTTACTATAAAAATCTGAAAAAAAAATCTTTACAATGTACGTACTTGTCACTACATGAAAAGGTCATATTCCAAAAATCACGTAAAGCGATCAAGTAGTTTTTTTTTTTTATTTAAGAATCGAAGAAAAACTTCCCACCATCTTGTTTTTGAATGATACACTGCTAGCGACACCTATTGGAAATGTTGGGAATATAAGACCAGAAAGGGGCAGACACTCGACTTTCCACACTATAGAAAAAAAAAAAAACTTGGAAAGTTAAGACATTTATAAGTTTTTGAGGATATTGAAAACGAAAATAACGTTTAAAATTCCAGTAAACGAGTAGTTTCCAAGATATGAAGAATTTTACGTAAATTGAGCACCCACACATTGACGCTTCCAACAAAAATTTGGCAAATGTGTATTTCAGCGGCGTAAATTCAAGTTTAAGAAGCAAAATGACTTGTCAGAGAGATGTCCCCTTTGCAACCACTTGCCCTGACAGCAACCACTTAGCGACCCTCCCTGCAACCATGTGCCCTGGTTGCAATCACGTGTGTGCCTATAGTGCAACCACGTGGGCCAATGACCCAAAAACATATACAAGACATCTGGATACAAGCTTGAAATATATTGAAACACAGCTGTTGTGTTCAACAAAATTGTATATTTTGAATTTAACTCCCCAAATAAAAAACTTGGCCATAAAGTGGGTGATCATTATATGTTCAATTATTATAAAAAAGTGATACCCCACTTTCTTTAAACTAACATTTCTTCATATCTTGGAAACTACTAAGCCTAGTAACATGATTTGGGAACAATTATAAATAATATAGTAATTAATTATAAATAATACAGTAATTAGTAGTAAAAAGTTTCTATACATCCGTATATATAGTGACGCCAAAAAGAAAGTCCGCATTTGTCATTTTTTCAAAAACTGCAGATTTAAGCTAAATTGCATGCATATGTTTAAACAACCTCACACCTCATTTGGTTCATCTTTTATTCCTCTATAATTTTACCTGTTCATGTTTGACTTTTGGTTGAAGTATTGTAGTTTTCATTTCAATTTAGAAAATAATAAAATCAAGAAGGTAAAAACTGCAGCAAAAAATGAGCTTTACCTTAGCTTAAAATATCTTTTAAGCAACAAAGCATTTCTAATGGTAATTGTTGTTGCAGGTTATTCAACGTTACATTTAGAGTAACACGCCCACTGGCAACCACGAGCAAAAAAGTCGTATCTCTGTGTGGTCCAATAAAATATTTCCAAGTGGTTGCACCAGGGAAAAATGGTTTCACTGAGGGCATGCTGGGGCCAGCAGAGACTCACACAACATTAGCAAGGATTTAAGAAGCAAAATGACTTGTCAGAGAGATATCCCCTTTGCAATCACTTGCCCTGACAGCAACCACTTAGCGACCCTCCCTGCAATCATGTGCCCTGGTTGCAGCCACGTGTGTGCCTATAGTGCAACCACATGGGCCAATGACCCAAAAAATATACAAGACATCTGGATACAAGCTTGAAATATATTGAAACACAGCTGTTGTGTTCAACAAAATTGTATATTTTGAATTTAACTCCCCAAATACAAAGTAGCCAGCTGCTGAGGCTAGACCTATCGTTTAGAATGTAACCGGGCTGAAAACAAAAAGGAACAGGATTGTATTGTATGCATCAAATTTAGGGTCTAGACATGTTCGCTTCCAGTTCCAGTTTGTACAGAGAATGTTTCCCAAAGTGATCTGGCACAAGTTATTTTCTTGTTTCCAGTGGTTGGTGATTCGTCAATGACAATGTCCGTGGATTCTGCCTCTGTGATTGCTTTCTCTATTTCGAAAGTGTCATCTCCCAAAAGGTTGTCAAAACCTTCATCAACGAAGTCGAAGTCTGAATTGTCATCTAAATCCATTTCAGATTCATCGGCACTAGTGTCGCTCTCTTCAATGACCTTCTTTCTCATGACTTTTCTTGGTTCGATCCACATTTCGTTCTTGAGCTCTTTTTGCCTCCATCTGTCTCTTCCTGCTTTCCTTTCGTCTTTGAATTTCCACTTCTTTCTCTTTCATTCACTCAAGTCTCAGTTTAGCAAGTTTTTCTCTTTTCTTTTTCTTTTTTTCATTTTCTTCTCCATATCCAGTTTTCATTTTTCCTTTCTTTCCCTTTCCTCTTTTTCCACCCTGTCTTTGGTCTTCAAGTGTTCAATTAACTTGTTTCCACTCATCAATGAAGGCAGCTGTTGTACTTTCCGCTTCACAGTGCCTTCTTTGATGGTTGGTCCAGTAAGCGGGTCTTCAGTAGGCCTGTTTACTGATGGGTGGTTTGACTCTGAAGATTCCATGTGGGTCACATGAACAGAGTGGCTCACAATGACCGAATGGTATTGCTTCCACAAGGAAAAGAGGCTGTCTGGGCAATCATAGCCTTCTTCAAGTCTTTTGAAATACAAGTTCAATGTTGTTTCGCCAATCTGGACACAGATCATTATATATTTCCTCGCAATTTGAAGACAAATTTGATCTTTCATCAGAACATGCACTTGTGCTTGCTGTGGGGTTGGGTGCTGGAACTGACAATGAAGATGATGTTCCTGTTGGCATCGGCAAGGAAGATGATGAAGATGATGCAGGAGCTGGCAATACAGGTGCTGCCACTGATGATGAAGATGATGCAGGCGCTGATGATGAAGATACTGTTGCTGGTGCAGGTGTTGGCATTGGTAGGGAAGATGGTGAAGACGATGCTGGCGCTGGCAATGCAGGTGTTGGCACTGATGATGAAGATAACACAGCAGGAAATTGTGTAACTGAAGCACTGGTTTGATCCTCTGCTGTGATTTCTGGCAATATCTTCTGCCACTCAATGTTGTCTGGATCCAGTGGATATATGCCACTGTTCCTGAAAGCTTGTGGGGCCAGATCTCACTTGATGGTAGTTTCATATGCCTCTTTGAAACCAAGTGCGAATGTGTGCTTGGTGACAATTTCCAGTTCATTTTGTTTTTTGGCGGATTTCCGCCATTCTGCTTTCATTGTCTTGAAAAGCCCAACATCCAATGGCTGCATAAAATGGGATGCATGTGGAGGTAGTGCATACAGGATGATGCCATTGTCCTTGCAAAAAGTCGCTTCAATGGACTGGTGACTGATATGTCCATCAACCAGAAGGAGGATGGGCCGCTTCACATGGGCTGTTTGGAGGTGGAAGACCTTTTGCAACCAGTCCAGGAAGATGAACTGATTTGTCCATCCATTTTTTGACTTTGTGATGAATGAATCGTCAAACACTTCCTGTAGTCTGAATCCCCTGAACTGTGTGCCAGGATAGATCATCATTGGGTGCACAAAGTGTCCACTCGCACTGCAGCATACAAGAACGTTAATCATTGTCTTTTGTTCACTGCCAACTTGATAAACAAATTTTGTCCCCACAAAAGACAGAACTTTCCCAGAGGAAGCATCTAAACTTAAGCCAGACTCATCACAGTTGTAGATCCTTGATGGATCTAGCAAAATACTGGCATCAATGTCAGTGATGGTGGCTTGGAGATCAGCAAACCACTTCATTATGGATGATTTTCTGACAAGAGCTCTTTGCTTTCCAAGTTTTTGAGAAGTACGCAGAACTACTTCCGGATGCCTTTTCTTGAACAAACGGCACCACTTTTCAGATGGCATGTTAGCTGGCCATTTTGTTGTTCGCCCCCCTTGCATTCAGCATACCTTGGACTGTCAACATTAGCTCCTGTTTTGTTTGTCCAAAGTCTCTATGTGATGAGTCTTTGATGAACTTGACGATTTCTCCCTCTTCTTGGTGTGTGCGATAAGTCTGGGGTGCTGTGGTGTCCATCTTTCTTCTGCCAGTTATTTTACAGGCAAATGTTCCCCATGGAATGTTGAAAGCAGACGCTACCTCCCTCTTTGACATGCCATTGCTCACTGCTTGAAGGGCATTCTGCAAGTTCTCTTGGGTCCACTTTGGCTTCATTGTAGACCTAAACAAACAGAGGAGAGAAAAAATAAAAAGACCTTATCAAATCTTTTTTGTACACACACACACACACACACACACACACACACAGAGACAAACCCACAGGCATACACACACAGACACACACACAAAGACACACATAGAGATAGATCTACATACTCACAGAGACAAACAGACACACACAGGGACCCACACACACACACACATACACACACACACACACACCACTCTCTATCTCTCTCCCTCAATGAGTCAGAGGTGGCCTGTTTTGTGCAGATTTGAATTCTGCCATACAGGTAGATCTAGATCTAGATTATAATGTTTCTGAGCTCTTGGGGCAGGAACAACTTACTAGAGTCTACCAAACGACTACGAACTTGCTTTTGGTTGCACAAAGGACATGAAATATTTTCTTCTGTCCTCACTGCAACCACATTGGCTGCAAGTGGGCAATATTTATTTCAGCCATGCCCTAAGTGCAACCACTGCTTCTCTGTGGCTATTTACTGCCAAGAATATGATTCATATGAATAAATAACACTCCTAACATTCCATTAACAGGATGAGTTGATGTACAGGCAGAAAGCAACATAAGCATGTGCAAAAATGTCAACAACTCACCGAAATTTCGCTGAGCGATGTTTTTGTGCAACCAGAACTTCAGATCAACTTGTGCCAAGCATATGCACCAATGGTGAACCGGAAGTGAAAAATGATGTTAGAGTTAAATCAAGGGAAACCACCAACGAACTTATTCCCTTCAAACTTCACTGGTGACAGAGCTACACAAAGTGGTTGCACTGAGAGCTGGTTGCAAGCTGGGCAAGTTACTCTAGTCCATATTCTTCGACTTTCACTTTGTGATCGCCAACTTTCTGGTTTATCTAATAAAGTAATTTGCATTAATGCTAGGCGCACAGTTGCAAGGTGGTAGAGGTTCAGTTTTGGTGTGAGTGTTATTAGTGCCAATGGTCCAGGGCCTATATTTATAAAATAACAAAATCAAGAATACAAAAGCTCTGAAGCAAAAAATGAGCTTTACATTAATATGTTGAGTGAGCATTTTCTACACCACTTGGGTCGGAATTTTGATAATAATACTATCTTCATGCAGGATAATGCTCCATTCACCCAGCTGGCAATGTATGGTATTCCCTGTTTATATTGGCCTGCAGAATCTCAAGACCTCAATCCCATCGAAAACGTATGGCATTACATCAAGCAACAGTAACACAATGATGAAATTTTAAATCTGAAAGAACTTATATTAAGTAGATATCAAATCTGAAGGACTTATATTAAGTAGATATTAATAAGTCCCTCGAACCTAATATTTTTTCTAACCTCTTTATCTCTAACCTTTTTATTATTTTAACCTTTTCTTTTTTTTTAAATGGAGAGTAGATAATGCACTGTGGATGTGTTATCAGCAGCTCCAATAACTGTCGCTTCTCCTTATTTGTCCTTCAGTCCTCATTTCCAATGAGTGATTTTTCTGATAAAGGGTGAAGAAAAAGCTGCTTTCTAGGTCGGCAGTACTTGCATGAACAGTAGCCTGAGATGTCGGAAATTTTCTGTTTCTATGTCTATTCTTGTAGCCATGTCACTAGTAAGGGTGCTGAAGGTAAACGTTTCATCTGGGCTGATGTTATCCGCCTGATAGTCAGGGACCCGAACCTTGGATTAACCGCTTAGGAGACTGTCCTATCAGCAGGTGCAAAGTACTGGGGCTGCTGTATTGCCATTTGGTGAATGGATTCTGAACCATGCAGTAGTTTCTGGTGGGATCTCTCAATGTCATAGTAGTGGGTAATTGTTACGGCTTTACCTTATCATGTGCTTAAAAAAATTCCTGTCTTTTTCTCTTACTTTCCCTCTCTAACCTGCTGTAACTAAGTCTGTCGACCTGTTCCACAAATCTCAAAACCTCAACATGAATTATCTCCAGAAAAAAACAATGAATAAACCTAGAACCCCATTCTCCAATGTAGACCCATACTACTGTCTCCTTCTCTAACATCAGGGGTCTACATTCCAACTTTACAGAGGTTAAAACCCAATTGCAGGAGACGAAACCGGACATATTGTTCCCGAGTGAAACTGGCATAGGGTCGACCACTTTCCTAGATGAATTCATAATTAATGGATACTCTAACATCTAAATCGGACCCCAAGATCGGCATAGGCATGGAATATGTGCCTACATTAAAGATGGCTTTCCGTGTGGGAGGGATATCTCCAGGGAACATCCTAATTTACCTTATATGTGCTTCCGGGTTGCACTTGCTTACACCACTGCATTTATATTTACCCTCTATCGCCCCCACAACAGCGGAGTTAGTGTCTTTAAGAGCATATCTGAGAAAATTGACCACATCCTGTCTACTCATCCTTCGGCTAACATTCACATCTGTGGTGATTTCAATGTCCACAATGTGGAATGGCTGACCCAGTCGAACAAGAGAGATGATGAGGGGAGGTTCTGTCATGATTCTCCATTGCCTATGATCTCACCCAGATTGTTCACGAACCCACCGGTGTGCCTGATAATACCGGTCAGTATGCAAGCCTTCTAGACCTTTTTCTCACAGTTTTCCCTGCGCTATGTTCATGTCCCATTCTATCTTCTCTGGGATCTTCCAACCACTCGGTTGTATCAGTTAAGATAAAAATGACATGCAAAAAGTCCTCACCGTATAGTATATTGATACTCTATGGCTGACTGTACATTTTTTCTGAAAAGGATGTGTCCTCTATACTATCAGACCTGACCGAATGGTTTATTGTAGGTATAGACCGATTCATACCATTCAAAATATTCTAACAAAAACCTACCAGCCAGTGTTCTCCCCAGAATGTGCTGCTGCTATCGGGCACAGAAATCACTTTCTCCGTAGTTACGAACATAATAGATGTACTGAGACTAAAGCTGCTTTCAGGACTGCCAGCAACCATTGTAAAAGAGTAATAAAAATACAAGAGAGCTATATGCTCAGTCCATTAAATCCAAAGTAGCTGAGCAGTAGCTTGGTTCCAACCAGTTTTGGCAAATAGCAAATAGAAAACAGGATCCTGAACAGAAGCATGCGTTCTATCCCAACCATCAACAATGGACCTGACGTCATCTCGTCAGCACCAGACGAAGCCAAACTATTCGCCAAGAACTTTGCAGCTAATTCTACCCTCTGCAATCAATGCCATCAACTCCCCGTATTTCCTCCTATAACCGACAACACACTATGAAACATACAATTATCTGTGTGTGATGTCACCAAACTAATAAAGAACCTTGATTCCAGTAAAGCAACTGGCCCTGACGGCATTCCAATTATAGTATTGAAAAAGCTTTAACCAGAACTTGCCCCCATACTTACAAAACTGTTTAAGCGTTGTCTTAAAGAGAAGTGCTTCCCAACACCAAAAAAAACCATCATCAGTATGCCCATCATTTAAGAATTTGGGTGGTAGGTCATCTCCCTCTCAGTACAGACCAATAAGTCTCCTGTGTGTCGTGGGTAAGCTGCTGGAATCCATATTAAATAAAGAAGTAGTCAACCACCTCAGCAGAAATAGCCTTCTTGGTGACATGCGAAATTGTTTCCGTTCTGCTAGATCTACAGCAGATGTACTAACGGTTATATCTCATAGGATAAGTGAATCTCTCAACAAAGGTTTCCTTTCTAGGGCAATTGCTCTTGACATATCAAAGGCCTTCGATAAAGTATGGCATAAAGGCCTACTCACAAGATATCCAGCTATGGTATAACTGGAAATGTTTTGTCAATTATTAAAACATTTCTCTCAGATCGGCTCATAAGAGTAGTGGTTGATGGGCAGAAATTAGAAGCCCACAGTATTAATGCTGGGCCCAACTCTTTTTCTTATCTACATCAATGATCTCCCAAAACACATGCAATCATTCGTTTATATCTATGCTGATGACACGGCCATCTATGGCAACACATCAAAGGCCGTAAATGACAAAGTTCCCTCTGTTTCTCTCTTCTCTGACCTTGAGTGCATGGTACAGTGGAGGAAGAGGTGGCTGGTTACCTTTAATGCATCTAAAACCAAGCTTCTAAACATCATGAACGCTTTGATCCCCATCTGGCATCAATTGAAATGGATGGCTCTCATCTTGGGGAGGCGCCGTTTTGACAGACTTCTTGGATTGACCGTTTCTCCTGATCTGAAATGGAACACGTACATCACATCTGTTGCCAAGGTCGTTGGAAAAATGGTGGGATCCTTCTACCGCTCCAGAAGATATCTCACTGTTGAGACAATTCTCTATCTATATAAAAGCCAAGGATGGAGTACTGCTGCCATATCTGGGTAGGAGCTGCTAAAAAACTCTATCCTGCCTTGACAGAGTACAAAATAGACTTTGTAGCCTAGTGGAGGATGCCCATTTCATTTCCATGCAGTCTCTCTCCCACAGAAGAGACGTTGCGAGCCTGTCATTGTTTTATCGTTATTTCCATGGCAAGTGCTCGTCTGAGCTCCAATCTTTTGTCCCCCCTCCCAAATCTTTCACAAAAAACACCCGTCTAGCTGAAACCACTGCCAATAATTTTCCCCACTCTTTATCTGTGCCTAAATCAAAACGTAGATTCCATGAACAAAGCTTCTTTTTTAGAAGTGCACACCTGTAGAATTCTCTTCCGTTTGCCTGATGAACCGCTCCCTTAAGTAAGACACTTTATCAGATCTCTATTACTAACGATTACTACGATATTGTCCCACTGATTACTGTACATGCAATAACCCTTATCCCTGAGTAGCATCTGGGCTTTGATAAGTGATGACGTAAAAAAATTAAAAGATTTTTTTAAAATAGTGCAGATCACTAGCACCAAATGAGCACCCACTTTAAGGCCACATGGTGATAATTTTTTTGGTTACTTTCGACCTTAACAATCACTTTTAACATGACGATTTCTGCAGTTTTTTGTATGCTGAAAACGAATATTTCATTAATTTTTCACAATGTAAAGAATTGGCCACTACTGATAACATAAGCAATTACAATAAGGGCGAAGAATTTAATACTAGGTGCACAGTTTCAATGCTATAAGGTGGTTGAGGTTCAGTATTAGTGCCTATAGTTCATTTGCAATGTCGAATTAATTCTACTAAGTACATTAATTGTTGATTGAGCATATTTTACCCTATTTTGGCCGAAATTTGGATGATAATCCCATCGTTATGTAGGATAATTCTTCCATTCACTAAACTGACAGTGCCAGGAGATTACTTGAAGCGCATGATATTCCATGTTTGAATTGGCCTGCACAATCCCCAGACCTCAATCCTATCAAAAACGTATGACATTATATCAAGCTACAGCTACACAATGACAAAATTTCAAATCGGGAAGAATTTTGAACAAAAATGAAAGTGAAATGCGATTCCCTTTCACCGGAGTTTCTGCTGAAGCCCAAAATATTACAGGTTGTCAAATTGCAGAAGGACTATACTACTAAATATTAATTAGTTCATTGTGTTCTTGTTGTATTTGTGTTGCAGTAATATTCTAAAATTATATTAAAATACAATTTTCTTGTTGTATTTGTGTTGCAGTAATATTCTAAAATTATATTAAAATACAATTTTCTTGTTGTATTTGTGTTGCAGTAATTTTCTAAAATTATATTAAAATACAATTTTCTTGTTGTATTTGTGTTGCAGTAATATTCTAAAATTATATTAAAATACAATTTTCTTGTTGTATTTGTGTTGCAGTACTTTTCTAAAATTATATTAAAATACAATTTTCTTGTTGTATTTGTGTTGCAGTACTTTTCTAAAATTATATTAAAATACAATTTTCTTGTTGTATTTGTGTTGCAGTAATATTCTAAAATTATATTAAAATACAATTTTCTTGTTGTATTTGTGTTGCAGTAATATTCTAAAATTATATTAAAATACAATTTTCTTGTTGTATTTGTGTTGCAGTAATATTCTAAAATTATATTAAAATACAATTTTCTTGTTGTATTTGTGTTGCAGTAATTTTCTAAAATTATATTAAAATACAATTTTCTTGTTGTATTTGTGTTGCAGTAATATTCTAAAATTATATTAAAATAAAATTTTCTTGTTGTATTTGTGTTGCAGTAATATTCTAAAATTATATTAAAATACAATTTTCTTGTTGTATTTGTGTTGCAGTACTTTTCTAAAATTATATTAAAATACAATTTTCTTGTTGTATTTGTGTTGCAGTAATTTTCTAAAATTATATTAAAATACAATTTTCTTGTTGTATTTGTGTTGCAGTACTTTTCTAAAATTATATTAAAATACAATGTTTTTGTTGTATTTGTGTTGCAGTACTTTTCTAAAATTATATTAAAATACAATTTTCTTGTTGTATTTGTGTTGCAGTAATATTCTAAAATTATATTAAAATACAATTTTCTTGTTGTATTTGTGTTGCAGTAATATTCTAAAATTATATTAAAATACAATTTTCTTGTATTTGTGTTGCAGTAATATTCTAAAATTATATTAAAATACAATTTTCTTGTTGTATTTGTGTTGCAGTAATTTTCTAAAATTATATTAAAATACAATTTTCTTGTTGTATTTGTGTTGCAGTAATATTCTAAAATTATATTAAAATACAATTTTCTTGTTGTATTTGTGTTGCAGTACTTTTCTAAAATTATATTAAAATACAATGTTTTTGTTGTATTTGTGTTGCAGTACTTTTCTAAAATTATATTAAAATACAATTTTCTTGTTGTATTTGTGTTGCAGTAATATTCTAAAATTATATTAAAATACAATTTTCTTGTTGTATTTGTGTTGCAGTAATATTCTAAAATTATATTAAAATACAATTTTCTTGTTGTATTTGTGTTGCAGTAATATTCTAAAATTATATTAAAATACAATTTTCTTGTTGTATTTGTGTTGCAGTAATTTTCTAAAATTATATTAAAATACAATTTTCTGGTTGTATTTGTGTTGCAGTAATATTCTAAAATTATATTAAAATACAATTTTCTTGTTGTATTTGTGTTGCAGTAATATTCTAAAATTATATTAAAATACAATTTTCTTGTTGTATTTGTGTTGCAGTAATATACTAAAATTATATTAAAATAAAATTTTCTTGTTGTATTTGTGTTGCAGTAATATTCTAAAATTATATTAAAATACAATTTTCTTGTTGTATTTGTGTTGCAGTAATTTTCTAAAATTATATTAAAATACAATTTTCTTGTTGTATTTGTGTTGCAGTAATATTCTAAAATTATATTAAAATACAATTTTCTTGTTGTATTTGTGTTGCAGTAATATTCTAAAATTATATTAAAATACAATTTTCTTGTTGTATTTGTGTTGCAGTAATATTCTAAAATTATATTAAAATACAATTTTCTTGTTGTATTTGTGTTGCAGTAATATTCTAAAATTATATTAAAATACAATTTTCTTGTTGTATTTGTGTTGCAGTAATATTCTAAAATTATATTAAAATACAATTTTCTTGTTGTATTTGTGTTGCAGTAATATTCTAAAATTATATTAAAATACAATTTTCTTGTTGTATTTGTGTTGCAGTAATATTCTAAAATTATATTAAAATACAATTTTCTTGTTGTATTTGTGTTGCAGTAATATTCTAAAATTATATTAAAATACAATTTTCTTGTTGTATTTGTGTTGCAGTAATATACTAAAATTATATTAAAATACAATTTTCTTGTTGTATTTGTGTTGCAGTAATATTCTAAAATTATATTAAAATACAATTTTCTTGTTGTATTTGTGTTGCAGTAATATTCTAAAATTATATTAAAATACAATTTTCTTGTTGTATTTGTGTTGCAGTAATATTCTAAAATTATATTAAAATACAATTTTCTTGTTGTATTTGTGTTGCAGTAATATTCTAAAATTATATTAAAATACAATTTTCTTGTTGTATTTGTGTTGCAGTAATATTCTAAAATTATATTAAAATACAATTTTCTTGTTGTATTTGTGTTGCAGTAATATTCTAAAATTATATTAAAATACAATTTTCTTGTTGTATTTGTGTTGCAGTAATATACTAAAATTATATTAAAATACAATTTTCTTGTTGTATTTGTGTTGCAGTAATATTCTAAAATTATATTAAAATACAATTTTCTTGTTGTATTTGTGTTGCAGTAATATTCTAAAATTATATTAAAATACAATTTTCTTGTTGTATTTGTGTTGCAGTAATATTCTAAAATTATATTAAAATACAATTTTCTTGTTGTATTTGTGTTGCAGTAATATTCTAAAATTATATTAAAATACAATTTTCTTGTTGTATTTGTGTTGCAGTAATATTCTAAAATTATATTAAAATAAAATTTTCTTGTTGTATTTGTGTTGCAGTAATATTCTAAAATTATATTAAAATACAAATTTCTTGTTGTATTTGTGTTGCAGTAATATTCTAAAATTATATTAAAATACAATTTTCTTGTATTTGTGTTGCAGTAATTTTCTAAAATTATATTAAAATACAATTTTCTTGTTGTATTTGTGTTGCAGTAATATTCTAAAATTATATTAAAATACAATTTTCTTGTTGTATTTGTGTTGCAGTAATATTCTAAAATTATATTAAAATACAATTTTCTTGTTGTATTTGTGTTGCAGTAATTTTCTAAAATTATATTAAAATACAATTTTCTTGTTGTATTTGTGTTGCAGCAATATTCTAAAATTATATTAAAATACAATTTTCTTGTTGTATTTGTGTTGCAGTACTTTTCTAAAATTATATTAAAATACAATTTTCTTGTTGTATTTGTGTTGCAGTACTTTTCTAAAATTATATTAAAATACAATTTTCTTGTTGTATTTGTGTTGCAGTAATATTCTAAAATTATATTAAAATACAATTTTCTTGTTGTATTTGTGTTGCAGTAATATTCTAAAATTATATTAAAATACAATTTTCTTGTTGTATTTGTGTTGCAGTAATATTCTAAAATTATATTAAAATACAATTTTCTTGTTGTATTTGTGTTGCAGTACTTTTCTAAAATTATATTAAAATACAATTTTCTTGTTGTATTTGTGTTGCAGTAATTTTCTAAAATTATATTAAAATACAATTTTCTTGTTGTATTTGTGTTGCAGTACTTTTCTAAAATTATATTAAAATACAATGTTTTTGTTGTATTTGTGTTGCAGTACTTTTCTAAAATTATATTAAAATACAATTTTCTTGTTGTATTTGTGTTGCAGTAATATTCTAAAATTATATTAAAATACAATTTTCTTGTTGTATTTGTGTTGCAGTAATATTCTAAAATTATATTAAAATACAATTTTCTTGTATTTGTGTTGCAGTAATATTCTAAAATTATATTAAAATACAATTTTCTTGTTGTATTTGTGTTGCAGTAATTTTCTAAAATTATATTAAAATACAATTTTCTTGTTGTATTTGTGTTGCAGTAATATTCTAAAATTATATTAAAATACAATTTTCTTGTTGTATTTGTGTTGCAGTACTTTTCTAAAATTATATTAAAATACAATGTTTTTGTTGTATTTGTGTTGCAGTACTTTTCTAAAATTATATTAAAATACAATTTTCTTGTTGTATTTGTGTTGCAGTAATATTCTAAAATTATATTAAAATACAATTTTCTTGTTGTATTTGTGTTGCAGTAATATTCTAAAATTATATTAAAATACAATTTTCTTGTTGTATTTGTGTTGCAGTAATATTCTAAAATTATATTAAAATACAATTTTCTTGTTGTATTTGTGTTGCAGTAATTTTCTAAAATTATATTAAAATACAATTTTCTGGTTGTATTTGTGTTGCAGTAATATTCTAAAATTATATTAAAATACAATTTTCTTGTTGTATTTGTGTTGCAGTAATATTCTAAAATTATATTAAAATACAATTTTCTTGTTGTATTTGTGTTGCAGTAATATACTAAAATTATATTAAAATAAAATTTTCTTGTTGTATTTGTGTTGCAGTAATATTCTAAAATTATATTAAAATACAATTTTCTTGTTGTATTTGTGTTGCAGTAATTTTCTAAAATTATATTAAAATACAATTTTCTTGTTGTATTTGTGTTGCAGTAATATTCTAAAATTATATTAAAATACAATTTTCTTGTTGTATTTGTGTTGCAGTAATATTCTAAAATTATATTAAAATACAATTTTCTTGTTGTATTTGTGTTGCAGTAATATTCTAAAATTATATTAAAATACAATTTTCTTGTTGTATTTGTGTTGCAGTAATATTCTAAAATTATATTAAAATACAATTTTCTTGTTGTATTTGTGTTGCAGTAATTTTCTAAAATTATATTAAAATACAATTTTCTTGTTGTATTTGTGTTGCAGTACTTTTCTAAAATTATATTAAAATACAATTTTCTTGTTGTATTTGTGTTGCAGTACTTTTCTAAAATTATATTAAAATACAATTTTCTTGTTGTATTTGTGTTGCAGTAATATTCTAAAATTATATTAAAATACAATTTTCTTGTTGTATTTGTGTTGCAGTAATATTCTAAAATTATATTAAAATACAATTTTCTTGTTGTATTTGTGTTGCAGTAATATTCTAAAATTATATTAAAATACAATTTTCTTGTTGTATTTGTGTTGCAGTAATTTTCTAAAATTATATTAAAATACAATTTTCTTGTTGTATTTGTGTTGCAGTACTTTTCTAAAATTATATTAAAATACAATGTTTTTGTTGTATTTGTGTTGCAGTACTTTTCTAAAATTATATTAAAATACAATTTTCTTGTTGTATTTGTGTTGCAGTAATATTCTAAAATTATATTAAAATACAATTTTCTTGTTGTATTTGTGTTGCAGTAATATTCTAAAATTATATTAAAATAAAATTTTCTTGTATTTGTGTTGCAGTAATATTCTAAAATTATATTAAAATACAATTTTCTTGTTGTATTTGTGTTGCAGTAATATACTAAAATTATATTAAAATAAAATTTGCTTGTTGTATTTGTGTTGCAGTAATATTCTAAAATTATATTAAAATACAATTTTCTTGTTGTATTTGTGTTGCAGTAATATTCTAAAATTATATTAAAATACAATTTTCTTGTTGTATTTGTGTTGCAGTAATATTCTAAAATTATATTAAAATACAATTTTCTTGTTGTATTTGTGTTGCAGTACTTTTCTAAAATTATATTAAAATACAATTTTCTTGTTGTATTTGTGTTGCAGTAATTTTCTAAAATTATATTAAAATACAATTTTCTTGTTGTATTTGTGTTGCAGTACTTTTCTAAAATTATATTAAAATACAATGTTTTTGTTGTATTTGTGTTGCAGTACTTTTCTAAAATTATATTAAAATACAATTTTCTTGTTGTATTTGTGTTGCAGTAATATTCTAAAATTATATTAAAATACAATTTTCTTGTTGTATTTGTGTTGCAGTAATATTCTAAAATTATATTAAAATACAATTTTCTTGTATTTGTGTTGCAGTAATATTCTAAAATTATATTAAAATACAATTTTCTTGTTGTATTTGTGTTGCAGTAATTTTCTAAAATTATATTAAAATACAATTTTCTTGTTGTATTTGTGTTGCAGTAATATTCTAAAATTATATTAAAATACAATTTTCTTGTTGTATTTGTGTTGCAGTACTTTTCTAAAATTATATTAAAATACAATGTTTTTGTTGTATTTGTGTTGCAGTACTTTTCTAAAATTATATTAAAATACAATTTTCTTGTTGTATTTGTGTTGCAGTAATATTCTAAAATTATATTAAAATACAATTTTCTTGTTGTATTTGTGTTGCAGTAATATTCTAAAATTATATTAAAATACAATTTTCTTGTTGTATTTGTGTTGCAGTAATATTCTAAAATTATATTAAAATACAATTTTCTTGTTGTATTTGTGTTGCAGTAATTTTCTAAAATTATATTAAAATACAATTTTCTGGTTGTATTTGTGTTGCAGTAATATTCTAAAATTATATTAAAATACAATTTTCTTGTTGTATTTGTGTTGCAGTAATATTCTAAAATTATATTAAAATACAATTTTCTTGTTGTATTTGTGTTGCAGTAATATACTAAAATTATATTAAAATAAAATTTTCTTGTTGTATTTGTGTTGCAGTAATATTCTAAAATTATATTAAAATACAATTTTCTTGTTGTATTTGTGTTGCAGTAATTTTCTAAAATTATATTAAAATACAATTTTCTTGTTGTATTTGTGTTGCAGTAATATTCTAAAATTATATTAAAATACAATTTTCTTGTTGTATTTGTGTTGCAGTAATATTCTAAAATTATATTAAAATACAATTTTCTTGTTGTATTTGTGTTGCAGTAATATTCTAAAATTATATTAAAATACAATTTTCTTGTTGTATTTGTGTTGCAGTAATATTCTAAAATTATATTAAAATACAATTTTCTTGTTGTATTTGTGTTGCAGTAATATTCTAAAATTATATTAAAATACAATTTTCTTGTTGTATTTGTGTTGCAGTAATATTCTAAAATTATATTAAAATACAATTTTCTTGTTGTATTTGTGTTGCAGTAATATTCTAAAATTATATTAAAATACAATTTTCTTGTTGTATTTGTGTTGCAGTAATATTCTAAAATTATATTAAAATACAATTTTCTTGTTGTATTTGTGTTGCAGTAATATACTAAAATTATATTAAAATACAATTTTCTTGTTGTATTTGTGTTGCAGTAATATTCTAAAATTATATTAAAATACAATTTTCTTGTTGTATTTGTGTTGCAGTAATATTCTAAAATTATATTAAAATACAATTTTCTTGTTGTATTTGTGTTGCAGTAATATTCTAAAATTATATTAAAATACAATTTTCTTGTTGTATTTGTGTTGCAGTAATATTCTAAAATTATATTAAAATACAATTTTCTTGTTGTATTTGTGTTGCAGTAATATTCTAAAATTATATTAAAATACAATTTTCTTGTTGTATTTGTGTTGCAGTAATATTCTAAAATTATATTAAAATACAATTTTCTTGTTGTATTTGTGTTGCAGTAATATTCTAAAATTATATTAAAATAAAATTTTCTTGTTGTATTTGTGTTGCAGTAATATTCTAAAATTATATTAAAATACAAATTTCTTGTTGTATTTGTGTTGCAGTAATATTCTAAAATTATATTAAAATACAATTTTCTTGTATTTGTGTTGCAGTAATTTTCTAAAATTATATTAAAATACAATTTTCTTGTTGTATTTGTGTTGCAGTAATATTCTAAAATTATATTAAAATACAATTTTCTTGTTGTATTTGTGTTGCAGTAATATTCTAAAATTATATTAAAATACAATTTTCTTGTTGTATTTGTGTTGCAGTAATTTTCTAAAATTATATTAAAATACAATTTTCTTGTTGTATTTGTGTTGCAGTAATATTCTAAAATTATATTAAAATACAATTTTCTTGTTGTATTTGTGTTGCAGTACTTTTCTAAAATTATATTAAAATACAATTTTCTTGTTGTATTTGTGTTGCAGTACTTTTCTAAAATTATATTAAAATACAATTTTCTTGTTGTATTTGTGTTGCAGTAATATTCTAAAATTATATTAAAATACAATTTTCTTGTTGTATTTGTGTTGCAGTAATATTCTAAAATTATATTAAAATACAATTTTCTTGTTGTATTTGTGTTGCAGTAATATTCTAAAATTATATTAAAATACAATTTTCTTGTTGTATTTGTGTTGCAGTAATTTTCTAAAATTATATTAAAATACAATTTTCTTGTTGTATTTGTGTTGCAGTAATATTCTAAAATTATATTAAAATAAAATTTTCTTGTTGTATTTGTGTTGCAGTAATATTCTAAAATTATATTAAAATACAATTTTCTTGTTGTATTTGTGTTGCAGTACTTTTCTAAAATTATATTAAAATACAATTTTCTTGTTGTATTTGTGTTGCAGTAATTTTCTAAAATTATATTAAAATACAATTTTCTTGTTGTATTTGTGTTGCAGTACTTTTCTAAAATTATATTAAAATACAATGTTTTTGTTGTATTTGTGTTGCAGTACTTTTCTAAAATTATATTAAAATACAATTTTCTTGTTGTATTTGTGTTGCAGTAATATTCTAAAATTATATTAAAATACAATTTTCTTGTTGTATTTGTGTTGCAGTAATATTCTAAAATTATATTAAAATACAATTTTCTTGTATTTGTGTTGCAGTAATATTCTAAAATTATATTAAAATACAATTTTCTTGTTGTATTTGTGTTGCAGTAATTTTCTAAAATTATATTAAAATACAATTTTCTTGTTGTATTTGTGTTGCAGTAATATTCTAAAATTATATTAAAATACAATTTTCTTGTTGTATTTGTGTTGCAGTACTTTTCTAAAATTATATTAAAATACAATGTTTTTGTTGTATTTGTGTTGCAGTACTTTTCTAAAATTATATTAAAATACAATTTTCTTGTTGTATTTGTGTTGCAGTAATATTCTAAAATTATATTAAAATACAATTTTCTTGTTGTATTTGTGTTGCAGTAATATTCTAAAATTATATTAAAATACAATTTTCTTGTTGTATTTGTGTTGCAGTAATATTCTAAAATTATATTAAAATACAATTTTCTTGTTGTATTTGTGTTGCAGTAATTTTCTAAAATTATATTAAAATACAATTTTCTGGTTGTATTTGTGTTGCAGTAATATTCTAAAATTATATTAAAATACAATTTTCTTGTTGTATTTGTGTTGCAGTAATATTCTAAAATTATATTAAAATACAATTTTCTTGTTGTATTTGTGTTGCAGTAATATACTAAAATTATATTAAAATAAAATTTTCTTGTTGTATTTGTGTTGCAGTAATATTCTAAAATTATATTAAAATACAATTTTCTTGTTGTATTTGTGTTGCAGTAATTTTCTAAAATTATATTAAAATACAATTTTCTTGTTGTATTTGTGTTGCAGTAATATTCTAAAATTATATTAAAATACAATTTTCTTGTTGTATTTGTGTTGCAGTAATATTCTAAAATTATATTAAAATACAATTTTCTTGTTGTATTTGTGTTGCAGTAATATTCTAAAATTATATTAAAATACAATTTTCTTGTTGTATTTGTGTTGCAGTAATATTCTAAAATTATATTAAAATACAATTTTCTTGTTGTATTTGTGTTGCAGTAATATTCTAAAATTATATTAAAATACAATTTTCTTGTATTTGTGTTGCAGTAATATTCTAAAATTATATTAAAATACAATTTTCTTGTTGTATTTGTGTTGCAGTAATATTCTAAAATTATATTAAAATACAATTTTCTTGTTGTATTTGTGTTGCAGTAATATACTAAAATTATATTAAAATACAATTTTCTTGTTGTATTTGTGTTGCAGTAATATTCTAAAATTATATTAAAATACAATTTTCTTGTTGTATTTGTGTTGCAGTAATATTCTAAAATTATATTAAAATACAATTTTCTTGTTGTATTTGTGTTGCAGTAATATTCTAAAATTATATTAAAATACAATTTTCTTGTTGTATTTGTGTTGCAGTAATATTCTAAAATTATATTAAAATACAATTTTCTTGTTGTATTTGTGTTGCAGTAATATTCTAAAATTATATTAAAATACAATTTTCTTGTTGTATTTGTGTTGCAGTAATATTCTAAAATTATATTAAAATACAATTTTCTTGTTGTATTTGTGTTGCAGTAATATACTAAAATTATATTAAAATACAATTTTCTTGTTGTATTTGTGTTGCAGTAATATTCTAAAATTATATTAAAATACAATTTTCTTGTTGTATTTGTGTTGCAGTAATATTCTAAAATTATATTAAAATACAATTTTCTTGTTGTATTTGTGTTGCAGTAATATTCTAAAATTATATTAAAATACAATTTTCTTGTTGTATTTGTGTTGCAGTAATATTCTAAAATTATATTAAAATACAATTTTCTTGTTGTATTTGTGTTGCAGTAATATTCTAAAATTATATTAAAATACAATTTTCTTGTTGTATTTGTGTTGCAGTAATATTCTAAAATTATATTAAAATACAATTTTCTTGTTGTATTTGTGTTGCAGTAATATTCTAAAATTATATTAAAATACAATTTTCTTGTTGTATTTGTGTTGCAGTAATATTCTAAAATTATATTAAAATACAATTTTCTTGTTGTATTTGTGTTGCAGTAATATTCTAAAATTATATTAAAATACAATTTTCTTGTTGTATTTGTGTTGCAGTAATTTTCTAAAATTATATTAAAATACAATTTTCTTGTTGTATTTGTGTTGCAGTACTTTTCTAAAATTATATTAAAATACAATTTTCTTGTTGTATTTGTGTTGCAGTACTTTTCTAAAATTATATTAAAATACAATTTTCTTGTTGTATTTGTGTTGCAGTAATATTCTAAAATTATATTAAAATACAATTTTCTTGTTGTATTTGTGTTGCAGTAATATTCTAAAATTATATTAAAATACAATTTTCTTGTTGTATTTGTGTTGCAGTAATATTCTAAAATTATATTAAAATACAATTTTCTTGTTGTATTTGTGTTGCAGTAATTTTCTAAAATTATATTAAAATACAATTTTCTTGTTGTATTTGTGTTGCAGTAATATTCTAAAATTATATTAAAATAAAATTTTCTTGTTGTATTTGTGTTGCAGTAATATTCTAAAATTATATTAAAATACAATTTTCTTGTTGTATTTGTGTTGCAGTACTTTTCTAAAATTATATTAAAATACAATTTTCTTGTTGTATTTGTGTTGCAGTAATTTTCTAAAATTATATTAAAATACAATTTTCTTGTTGTATTTGTGTTGCAGTACTTTTCTAAAATTATATTAAAATACAATGTTTTTGTTGTATTTGTGTTGCAGTACTTTTCTAAAATTATATTAAAATACAATTTTCTTGTTGTATTTGTGTTGCAGTAATATTCTAAAATTATATTAAAATACAATTTTCTTGTTGTATTTGTGTTGCAGTAATATTCTAAAATTATATTAAAATACAATTTTCTTGTATTTGTGTTGCAGTAATATTCTAAAATTATATTAAAATACAATTTTCTTGTTGTATTTGTGTTGCAGTAATTTTCTAAAATTATATTAAAATACAATTTTCTTGTTGTATTTGTGTTGCAGTAATATTCTAAAATTATATTAAAATACAATTTTCTTGTTGTATTTGTGTTGCAGTACTTTTCTAAAATTATATTAAAATACAATGTTTTTGTTGTATTTGTGTTGCAGTACTTTTCTAAAATTATATTAAAATACAATTTTCTTGTTGTATTTGTGTTGCAGTAATATTCTAAAATTATATTAAAATACAATTTTCTTGTTGTATTTGTGTTGCAGTAATATTCTAAAATTATATTAAAATACAATTTTCTTGTTGTATTTGTGTTGCAGTAATATTCTAAAATTATATTAAAATACAATTTTCTTGTTGTATTTGTGTTGCAGTAATTTTCTAAAATTATATTAAAATACAATTTTCTGGTTGTATTTGTGTTGCAGTAATATTCTAAAATTATATTAAAATACAATTTTCTTGTTGTATTTGTGTTGCAGTAATATTCTAAAATTATATTAAAATACAATTTTCTTGTTGTATTTGTGTTGCAGTAATATACTAAAATTATATTAAAATAAAATTTTCTTGTTGTATTTGTGTTGCAGTAATATTCTAAAATTATATTAAAATACAATTTTCTTGTTGTATTTGTGTTGCAGTAATTTTCTAAAATTATATTAAAATACAATTTTCTTGTTGTATTTGTGTTGCAGTAATATTCTAAAATTATATTAAAATACAATTTTCTTGTTGTATTTGTGTTGCAGTAATATTCTAAAATTATATTAAAATACAATTTTCTTGTTGTATTTGTGTTGCAGTAATATTCTAAAATTATATTAAAATACAATTTTCTTGTTGTATTTGTGTTGCAGTAATATTCTAAAATTATATTAAAATACAATTTTCTTGTTGTATTTGTGTTGCAGTAATATTCTAAAATTATATTAAAATACAATTTTCTTGTTGTATTTGTGTTGCAGTAATATTCTAAAATTATATTAAAATACAATTTTCTTGTTGTATTTGTGTTGCAGTAATTTTCTAAAATTATATTAAAATACAATTTTCTTGTTGTATTTGTGTTGCAGTACTTTTCTAAAATTATATTAAAATACAATTTTCTTGTTGTATTTGTGTTGCAGTACTTTTCTAAAATTATATTAAAATACAATTTTCTTGTTGTATTTGTGTTGCAGTAATATTCTAAAATTATATTAAAATACAATTTTCTTGTTGTATTTGTGTTGCAGTAATATTCTAAAATTATATTAAAATACAATTTTCTTGTTGTATTTGTGTTGCAGTAATATTCTAAAATTATATTAAAATACAATTTTCTTGTTGTATTTGTGTTGCAGTAATTTTCTAAAATTATATTAAAATACAATTTTCTTGTTGTATTTGTGTTGCAGTAATATTCTAAAATTATATTAAAATAAAATTTTCTTGTTGTATTTGTGTTGCAGTAATATTCTAAAATTATATTAAAATACAATTTTCTTGTTGTATTTGTGTTGCAGTACTTTTCTAAAATTATATTAAAATACAATTTTCTTGTTGTATTTGTGTTGCAGTAATTTTCTAAAATTATATTAAAATACAATTTTCTTGTTGTATTTGTGTTGCAGTACTTTTCTAAAATTATATTAAAATACAATGTTTTTGTTGTATTTGTGTTGCAGTACTTTTCTAAAATTATATTAAAATACAATTTTCTTGTTGTATTTGTGTTGCAGTAATATTCTAAAATTATATTAAAATACAATTTTCTTGTTGTATTTGTGTTGCAGTAATATTCTAAAATTATATTAAAATACAATTTTCTTGTATTTGTGTTGCAGTAATATTCTAAAATTATATTAAAATACAATTTTCTTGTTGTATTTGTGTTGCAGTAATTTTCTAAAATTATATTAAAATACAATTTTCTTGTTGTATTTGTGTTGCAGTAATATTCTAAAATTATATTAAAATACAATTTTCTTGTTGTATTTGTGTTGCAGTACTTTTCTAAAATTATATTAAAATACAATGTTTTTGTTGTATTTGTGTTGCAGTACTTTTCTAAAATTATATTAAAATACAATTTTCTTGTTGTATTTGTGTTGCAGTAATATTCTAAAATTATATTAAAATACAATTTTCTTGTTGTATTTGTGTTGCAGTAATATTCTAAAATTATATTAAAATACAATTTTCTTGTTGTATTTGTGTTGCAGTAATATTCTAAAATTATATTAAAATACAATTTTCTTGTTGTATTTGTGTTGCAGTAATTTTCTAAAATTATATTAAAATACAATTTTCTGGTTGTATTTGTGTTGCAGTAATATTCTAAAATTATATTAAAATACAATTTTCTTGTTGTATTTGTGTTGCAGTAATATTCTAAAATTATATTAAAATACAATTTTCTTGTTGTATTTGTGTTGCAGTAATATACTAAAATTATATTAAAATAAAATTTTCTTGTTGTATTTGTGTTGCAGTAATATTCTAAAATTATATTAAAATACAATTTTCTTGTTGTATTTGTGTTGCAGTAATTTTCTAAAATTATATTAAAATACAATTTTCTTGTTGTATTTGTGTTGCAGTAATATTCTAAAATTATATTAAAATACAATTTTCTTGTTGTATTTGTGTTGCAGTAATATTCTAAAATTATATTAAAATACAATTTTCTTGTTGTATTTGTGTTGCAGTAATATTCTAAAATTATATTAAAATACAATTTTCTTGTTGTATTTGTGTTGCAGTAATATTCTAAAATTATATTAAAATACAATTTTCTTGTTGTATTTGTGTTGCAGTAATATTCTAAAATTATATTAAAATACAATTTTCTTGTTGTATTTGTGTTGCAGTAATATTCTAAAATTATATTAAAATACAATTTTCTTGTTGTATTTGTGTTGCAGTAATTTTCTAAAATTATATTAAAATACAATTTTCTTGTTGTATTTGTGTTGCAGTACTTTTCTAAAATTATATTAAAATACAATTTTCTTGTTGTATTTGTGTTGCAGTACTTTTCTAAAATTATATTAAAATACAATTTTCTTGTTGTATTTGTGTTGCAGTAATATTCTAAAATTATATTAAAATACAATTTTCTTGTTGTATTTGTGTTGCAGTAATATTCTAAAATTATATTAAAATACAATTTTCTTGTTGTATTTGTGTTGCAGTAATATTCTAAAATTATATTAAAATACAATTTTATTGTTGTATTTGTGTTGCAGTAATTTTCTAAAATTATATTAAAATACAATTTTCTTGTTGTATTTGTGTTGCAGTAATATTCTAAAATTATATTAAAATAAAATTTTCTTGTTGTATTTGTGTTGCAGTAATATTCTAAAATTATATTAAAATACAATTTTCTTGTTGTATTTGTGTTGCAGTACTTTTCTAAAATTATATTAAAATACAATTTTCTTGTTGTATTTGTGTTGCAGTAATTTTCTAAAATTATATTAAAATACAATTTTCTTGTTGTATTTGTGTTGCAGTACTTTTCTAAAATTATATTAAAATACAATGTTTTTGTTGTATTTGTGTTGCAGTACTTTTCTAAAATTATATTAAAATACAATTTTCTTGTTGTATTTGTGTTGCAGTAATATTCTAAAATTATATTAAAATACAATTTTCTTGTTGTATTTGTGTTGCAGTAATATTCTAAAATTATATTAAAATACAATTTTCTTGTATTTGTGTTGCAGTAATATTCTAAAATTATATTAAAATACAATTTTCTTGTTGTATTTGTGTTGCAGTAATTTTCTAAAATTATATTAAAATACAATTTTCTTGTTGTATTTGTGTTGCAGTAATATTCTAAAATTATATTAAAATACAATTTTCTTGTTGTATTTGTGTTGCAGTACTTTTCTAAAATTATATTAAAATACAATGTTTTTGTTGTATTTGTGTTGCAGTACTTTTCTAAAATTATATTAAAATACAATTTTCTTGTTGTATTTGTGTTGCAGTAATATTCTAAAATTATATTAAAATACAATTTTCTTGTTGTATTTGTGTTGCAGTAATATTCTAAAATTATATTAAAATACAATTTTCTTGTTGTATTTGTGTTGCAGTAATATTCTAAAATTATATTAAAATACAATTTTCTTGTTGTATTTGTGTTGCAGTAATTTTCTAAAATTATATTAAAATACAATTTTCTGGTTGTATTTGTGTTGCAGTAATATTCTAAAATTATATTAAAATACAATTTTCTTGTTGTATTTGTGTTGCAGTAATATTCTAAAATTATATTAAAATACAATTTTCTTGTTGTATTTGTGTTGCAGTAATATACTAAAATTATATTAAAATACAATTTTCTTGTTGTATTTGTGTTGCAGTAATATTCTAAAATTATATTAAAATACAATTTTCTTGTTGTATTTGTGTTGCAGTAATTTTCTAAAATTATATTAAAATACAATTTTCTTGTTGTATTTGTGTTGCAGTAATATTCTAAAATTATATTAAAATACAATTTTCTTGTTGTATTTGTGTTGCAGTAATATTCTAAAATTATATTAAAATACAATTTTCTTGTTGTATTTGTGTTGCAGTAATATTCTAAAATTATATTAAAATACAATTTTCTTGTTGTATTTGTGTTGCAGTAATATTCTAAAATTATATTAAAATACAATTTTCTTGTTGTATTTGTGTTGCAGTAATATTCTAAAATTATATTAAAATACAATTTTCTTGTTGTATTTGTGTTGCAGTAATATTCTAAAATTATATTAAAATACAATTTTCTTGTTGTATTTGTGTTGCAGTAATATTCTAAAATTATATTAAAATACAATTTTCTTGTTGTATTTGTGTTGCAGTAATATTCTAAAATTATATTAAAATACAATTTTCTTGTTGTATTTGTGTTGCAGTAATATACTAAAATTATATTAAAATACAATTTTCTTGTTGTATTTGTGTTGCAGTAATATTCTAAAATTATATTAAAATACAATTTTCTTGTTGTATTTGTGTTGCAGTACTTTTCTAAAATTATATTAAAATACAATTTTCTTGTTGTATTTGTGTTGCAGTAATATTCTAAAATTATATTAAAATACAATTTTCTTGTTGTATTTGTGTTGCAGTAATATTCTAAAATTATATTAAAATACAATTTTCTTGTTGTATTTGTGTTGCAGTAATATTCTAAAATTATATTAAAATACAATTTTCTTGTTGTATTTGTGTTGCAGTAATATTCTAAAATTATATTAAAATACAATTTTCTTGTTGTATTTGTGTTGCAGTAATATACTAAAATTATATTAAAATACAATTTTCTTGTTGTATTTGTGTTGCAGTAATATTCTAAAATTATATTAAAATACAATTTTCTTGTTGTATTTGTGTTGCAGTAATATTCTAAAATTATATTAAAATACAATTTTCTTGTTGTATTTGTGTTGCAGTAATATTCTAAAATTATATTAAAATACAATTTTCTTGTTGTATTTGTGTTGCAGTAATATTCTAAAATTATATTAAAATAAAATTTTCTTGTTGTATTTGTGTTGCAGTAATATTCTAAAATTATATTAAAATACAAATTTCTTGTTGTATTTGTGTTGCAGTAATATTCTAAAATTATATTAAAATACAATTTTCTTGTATTTGTGTTGCAGTAATTTTCTAAAATTATATTAAAATACAATTTTCTTGTTGTATTTGTGTTGCAGTAATATTCTAAAATTATATTAAAATACAATTTTCTTGTTGTATTTGTGTTGCAGTAATATTCTAAAATTATATTAAAATACAATTTTCTTGTTGTATTTGTGTTGCAGTAATATTCTAAAATTATATTAAAATACAATTTTCTTGTTGTATTTGTGTTGCAGTAATATTCTAAAATTATATTAAAATACAATTTTCTTGTTGTATTTGTGTTGCAGTAATATTCTAAAATTATATTAAAATACAATTTTCTTGTTGTATTTGTGTTGCAGTAATATTCTAAAATTATATTAAAATACAATTTTCTTGTTGTATTTGTGTTGCAGTAATTTTCTAAAATTATATTAAAATACAATTTTCTTGTTGTATTTGTGTTGCAGTAATATTCTAAAATTATATTAAAATACAATTTTCTTGTTGTATTTGTGTTGCAGTAATATTCTAAAATTATATTAAAATAAAATTTTCTTGTTGTATTTGTGTTGCAGTAATATTCTAAAATTATATTAAAATACAATTTTCTTGTATTTGTGTTGCAGTAATATTCTAAAATTATATTAAAATACAATTTTCTTGTTGTATTTGTGTTGCAGTAATTTTCTAAAATTATATTAAAATACAATTTTCTTGTATTTGTGTTGCAGTAATGTTCTAAAATTATATTAAAATACAATTTTCTTGTTGTATTTGTGTTGCAGTAATATTCTAAAATTATATTAAAATACAATTTTCTTGTTGTATTTGTGTTGCAGTAATTTTCTAAAATTATATTAAAATAAAATTTTCTTGTTGTATTTGTGTTGCAGTAATATTCTAAAATTATATTAAAATACAATTTTCTTGTTGTATTTGTGTTGCAGTAATATTCTAAAATTATATTAAAATACAATTTTCTTGTTGTATTTGTGTTGCAGTAATATTCTAAAATTATATTAAAATACAATTTTCTTGTTGTATTTGGGTTGCAGTAATATTCTAAAATTATATTAAAATACAATTTTCTTGTTGTATTTGTGTTGCAGTAATTTTCTAAAATTATATTAAAATACAATTTTCTTGTTGTATTTGTGTTGCAGTAATATTCTAAAATTATATTAAAATACAATTTTCTTGTTGTATTTGTGTTGCAGTAATATTCTAAAATTATATTAAAATAAAATTTTCTTGTTTTATTTGTGTTGCAGTAATATTCTAAAATTATATTAAAATACAATTTTCTTGTTGTATTTGTGTTGCAGTAATTTTCTAAAATTATATTAAAATACAATTTTCTTGTTGTATTTGTGTTGCAGTAATATTCTAAAATTATATTAAAATACAATTTTCTTGTTGTATTTGTGTTGCAGTAATATTCTAAAATTATATTAAAATACAATTTTCTTGTTGTATTTGTGTTGCAGTAATATTCTAAAATTATATTAAAATACAATTTTCTTGTTGTATTTGTGTTGCAGTAATTTTCTAAAATTATATTAAAATACAATTTTCTTGTTGTATTTGCGTTGCAGTAATATTCTAAAATTATATTAAAATAAAATTTTCTTGTTGTATTTGTGTTGCAGTAATATTCTAAAATTATATTAAAATACAATTTTCTTGTATTTGTGTTGCAGTAATATTCTAAAATTATATTAAAATACAATTTTCTTGTTGTATTTGTGTTGCAGTAATTTTCTAACATTATATTAAAATACAATTTTCTTGTTGTATTTGTGTTGCAGTAATATTCTAAAATTATATTAAAATACAATTTTCTTGTTGTATTTGTGTTGCAGTAATATTCTAAAATTATATTAAAATACAATTTTCTTGTTGTATTTGTGTTGCAGTAATATTCTAAAATTATATTAAAATACAATTTTCTTGTTGTATTTGTGTTGCAGTAATATTCTAAAATTATATTAAAATACAATTTTCTTGTTGTATTTGTGTTGCAGTAATATTCTAAAATTATATTAAAATACAATTTTCTTGTTGTATTTGTGTTGCAGTAATATTCTAAAATTATATTAAAATAAAATTTTCTTGTTGTATTTGTGTTGCAGTAATATTCTAAAATTATATGAAAATACAATTTTCTTGTTGTATTTGTGTTGCAGTAATTTTCTAAAATTATATTAAAATACAATTTTCTTGTATTTGTGTTGCAGTAATATTCTAAAATTATATTAAAATACAATTTTCTTGTTGTATTTGTGTTGCAGTAATATTCTAAAATTATATTAAAATACAATTTTCTTGTTGTATTTGTGTTGCAGTAATATACTAAAATTATATTAAAATACAATTTTCTTGTTGTATTTGTGTTGCAGTAATATTCTAAAATTATATTAAAATACAATTTTCTTGTTGTATTCGTGTTGCAGTAATTTTCTAAAATTATATTAAAATACAATTTTCTTGTTGTATTTGTGTTGCAGTAATATACTAAAATTATATTAAAATACAATTTTCTTGTTGTATTTGTGTTGCAGTAATATTCTAAAATTATATTAAAATACAATTTTCTTGTATTTGTGTTGCAGTAATTTTCTAAAATTATATTAAAATACAAATTTCTTGTTGTATTTGTGTTGCAGTTATATACTAAAATTATATTAAAATAAAATTTTCTTGTTGTATTTGTGTTGCAGTAATATTCTAAAATTATATTAAAATACAATTTTCTTGTTGTATTTGTGTTGCAGTAATATTCTAAAATTATATTAAAATACAATTTTCTTGTTGTATTTGTGTTGCAGTAATATTCTAAAATTATATTAAAATACAATTTTCTTGTTGTATTTGTGTTGCAGTAATATTCTAAAATTATATTAAAATACAATTTTCTTGTTGTATTTGTGTTGCAGTAATTTTCTAAAATTATATTAAAATACAATTTTCTTGTTGTATTTGCGTTGCAGTAATATTCTAAAATTATATTAAAATAAAATTTTCTTGTTGTATTTGTGTTGCAGTAATATTCTAAAATTATATTAAAATACAATTTTCTTGTATTTGTGTTGCAGTAATATTCTAAAATTATATTAAAATACAATTTTCTTGTTGTATTTGTGTTGCAGTAATTTTCTAACATTATATTAAAATACAATTTTCTTGTTGTATTTGTGTTGCAGTAATATTCTAAAATTATATTAAAATACAATTTTCTTGTTGTATTTGTGTTGCAGTAATATTCTAAAATTATATTAAAATACAATTTTCTTGTTGTATTTGTGTTGCAGTAATATTCTAAAATTATATTAAAATACAATTTTCTTGTTGTATTTGTGTTGCAGTAATATTCTAAAATTATATTAAAATACAATTTTCTTGTTGTATTTGTGTTGCAGTAATATTCTAAAATTATATTAAAATACAATTTTCTTGTTGTATTTGTGTTGCAGTAATATTCTAAAATTATATTAAAATAAAATTTTCTTGTTGTATTTGTGTTGCAGTAATATTCTAAAATTATATTAAAATACAATTTTCTTGTTGTATTTGTGTTGCAGTAATTTTCTAAAATTATATTAAAATACAATTTTCTTGTATTTGTGTTGCAGTAATATTCTAAAATTATATTAAAATACAATTTTCTTGTTGTATTTGTGTTGCAGTAATATTCTAAAATTATATTAAAATACAATTTTCTTGTTGTATTTGTGTTGCAGTAATATACTAAAATTATATTAAAATACAATTTTCTTGTTGTATTTGTGTTGCAGTAATATTCTAAAATTATATTAAAATACAATTTTCTTGTTGTATTTGTGTTGCAGTAATTTTCTAAAATTATATTAAAATACAATTTTCTTGTTGTATTTGTGTTGCAGTAATATACTAAAATTATATTAAAATACAATTTTCTTGTTGTATTTGTGTTGCAGTAATATTCTAAAATTATATTAAAATACAATTTTCTTGTATTTGTGTTGCAGTAATTTTCTAAAATTATATTAAAATACAAATTTCTTGTTGTATTTGTGTTGCAGTAATATACTAAAATTATATTAAAATACAATTTTCTTGTTGTATTTGTGTTGCAGTAATATTCTAAAATTATATTAAAATACAATTTTCTTGTTGTATTTGTGTTGCAGTAATATTCTAAAATTATATTAAAATACAATTTTCTTGTTGTATTTGTGTTGCAGTAATATTCTAAAATTATATTAAAATACAATTTTCGTGTTGTATTTGTGTTGCAGTAATATTCTAAAATTATATTAAAATACAATTTTCTTGTTGTATTTGTGTTGCAGTAATATTCTAAAATTATATTAAAATACAATTTTCTTGTATTTGTGTTGCAGTAATTTTCTAAAATTATATTAAAATACAATTTTTGTGTTGTATTTGTGTTGCAGTAATATTCTAAAATTATATTAAAATACAATTTTCTTGTTGTATTTGTGTTGCAGTAATATTCTAAAATTATATTAAAATACAATTTTCGTGTTGTATTTGTGTTGCAGTAATATTCTAAAATTATATTAAAATACAATTTTCTTGTTGTATTGTTGTTGCAGTAATTTTCTAAAATCATATTAAAATACAATTTTCTTGTTGTATTTGTGTTGCAGTAATATTCTAAAATTATATTAAAATACAATTTTCTTGTTGTATTTGTGTTGCAGTAATATTCTAAAATTATATTAAAATACAATTTTCTTGTATTTGTGTTGCAGTAATATTCTAAAATTATATTAAAATACAATTTTCTTGTTGTATTTGTGTTGCAGTAATATTCTAAAATTATATTAAAATACAATTTTCTTGTTGTATTTGTGTTGCAGTAATATTCTAAAATTATATTAAAATACAATGTTTTTGTTGTATTTGTGTTGCAGTAATATTCTAAAATTATATTAAAATACAATTTTCTTGTTGTATTTGTGTTGCAGTAATATTCTAAAATTATATTAAAATACAATTTTCTTGTTGTATTTGTGTTGCAGTAATATTCTAAAATTATATTAAAATACAATTTTCTTGTTGTATTTGTGTTGCAGTAATATTCTAAAATTATATTAAAATACAATTTTCTTGTTGTATTTGTGTTGCAGTAATATTCTAAAATTATATTAAAATACAATTTTCTTGTTGTATTTGTGTTGCAGTAATATTCTAAAATTATATTAAAATACAATTTTCTTGTTGTATTTGTGTTGCAGTAATATTCTAAAATTATATTAAAATACAATGTTTTTGTTGTATTTGTGTTGCAGTAATTTTCTAAAATTATATTAAAATACAATTTTCTTGTTGTATTTGTGTTGCAGTAATATTCTAAAATTATATTAAAATACAATGTTTTTGTTGTATTTGTGTTGCAGTAATTTTCTAAAATTATATTAAAATACAATTTTCTTGTTGTATTTGTGTTGCAGTAATTTTCTAAAATTATATTAAAATACAATTTTCTTGTTGTATTTGTGTTGCAGTAATATTCTAAAATTATATTAAAATACAATTTTCTTGTTGTATTTGTGTTGCAGTAATATTCTAAAATTATATTAAAATACAATTTTTTGTTGTATTTGTGTTGCAGTAATTTTCTAAAATTATATTAAAATACAATTTTCTTGTTGTATTTGTGTTGCAGTAATTTTCTAAAATTATATTAAAATACAATTTTCTTGTTGTATTTGTGTTGCAGTAATATTCTAAAATTATATTAAAATACAATTTCCTTGTTGTATTTGTGTTGCAGTAATATTCTAAAATTATATTAAAATACAATTTTCTTGTTGTATTTGTGTTGCAGTAATATTCTAAAATTATATTAAAATACAATTTTCTTGTATTTGTGTTGCAGTAATTTTCTAAAATTATATTAAAATACAATTTTCTTGTTGTATTTGTGTTGCAGTAATATTCTAAAATTATATTAAAATACAATTTTCTTGTTGTATTTGTGTTGCAGTAATATTCTAAAATTATATTAAAATACAATTTTCTTGTATTTGTGTTGCAGTAATATACTAAAATTATATTAAAATACAATTTTCTTGTTGTATTTGTGTTGCAGTAATATTCTAAAATTATATTAAAATACAATTTTCTTGTTGTATTTGTGTTGCAGTTCTTTTCTAAAATTATATTAAAATACAATTTTCTTGTTGTATTTGTGTTGCAGTAATATTCTAAAATTATATTAAAATACAATGTTCTTGTTGTATTTGTGTTGCAGTAATTTTCTAAAATTATATTAAAATACAATTTTCTTGTTGTATTTGTGTTGCAGTAATATTCTAAAATTATATTAAAATACAATTTTCTTGTTGTATTTGTGTTGCAGTAATATTCTAAAATTATATTAAAATACAATTTTCTTGTATTTGTGTTGCAGTAATATACTAAAATTATATTAAAATACAATTTTCTTGTTGTATTTGTGTTGCAGTAATATTCTAAAATTATATTAAAATATAATTTTCTTGTTGTATTTGTGTTGCAGTAATATTCTAAAATTATATTAAAATACAATTTTCTTGTTGTATTTGTGTTGCAGTAATATACTAAAATTATATTAAAATACAAATTTCTTGTTGTATTTGTGTTGCAGTAATATTCTAAAATTATATTAAAATACAATTTTCTTGTATTTGTGTTGCAGTAATATTCTAAAATTATATTAAAATACAATTTTCCATAGTGCAGATTTTCTTTATGCCTTCTCAATTTAAAGTTATTTTTAAATAGACGTGAAGACTAGGATACTTCAATTAAAAGTCAAATATGAACAGGTAAAATTATAGAGGAATAAAAGATGACACAAATGAGGTATTGTTTTTTTAAACTGTAACATTCAATTTAGCTGTAATTTGCAGCTTTTGAAAAAATGATAAGTGCGAACTTTTTTGGTGCCATTATATATATATATATATATATGAATACGTCTAGAAACCAAAATGTTCATAAGTTCGTACTGGGATTGTCTGGATACTTCAATTAAAAGTCAAATATGAACAGGGAAAATTATAGAGGAATAAAAGATGAATCAAATGAGGTTTTGGTTTTTTTTAACTGTTACATTCAATTTAACTGTACTTGGAAAAATCCAGTAAAATTGAAAGAAGAATTTTAATAAGGCTTTTTTACCCATTCATCCCTAAAAACACAAAAGTATGCTACACTCATGTACTAAATAAAGATTCCATTGAGAATTCTGTACATATTTCTTAGTTCAAGAGAAAAGTTCACAAGTTTGACAAAATACACCTGAATAAGATCCGCAGTAACATAGAAACGTGTGAAAATAACACCCAAGATGAGAACAGTATTCTGAAGAATCCAAATAATATGGATAATCAATCCTTATCTCTAAAATGAAGAAACAAAGCTTTTTAATTAAATATTTGATATTAGAAACACAGTATTGCATAAAACTATACTAATTTTCTTTTTGGAATTTCATTAATTCAGGTTAACCATATGAAATATAATTTTTCAAATTTATCTTATATTTTCAGAATTTTCAACAATGAAAAGGAATTAATGGATAAGAAGTAGCTTTCTTCATTGGATATTTAAAAAGGTTTAAAATAATTATACATTTCTTTACATAAATTTTCTAAAGTTAAAATATATTAACCTGGTTATCATCATTCACTACAGTACATATATATTTTGTCGAATTTATCTAACATGGCTGACAAACAACATTCATGTGAAGTATGTGGTTCCTCTTTTGCACGGAAGTCAACTTTGTTGAGTCATATGAAAACACATACAGGATTCAAACCACATTCTTGTGAAGTATGTGGTTCTTCTTTTGCACAGAAGTCACATTTGTTGGATCACATTAAAACACATACAGGAGAGAAAACACATTCTTGTGAAGTGTGTGGTTCTTCTTTTGCACGGAAGTCATATTTGTTGAGTCATATGAACACACATACAGGAGACAAACCGCATTCATGTGAAGTATGTGGTTCTTCATTTGCACGTAAGTCACATGTGTGTCGTCATATGAAAACACATACAGGAGACAAACCACATTCTTGTGAAATATGTGGTTCTTCTTTTGTACGAAAGTCACATTTATTAGATCATAGGAAAACACATACAGGAGACAAACCACATTCTTGTGAAGTATGTGGTTCTTCTTTTGTACAGAAGTCAAACTTGTTGCGGCATATGAAAACACATACAGGAGACAAACCACATTCTTGTGAAGTATGTGGTTCTTCTTTTGCACAGAAATCATATTTGTGGAGTCATATGAAAACACATACAGGAGAGAAACCACATTCTTGTGAAGTATGTGGTTCTTCTTTTGCACATAAGTCAACTTTGTTGAGTCATATGAACACACATACTGGAGACAAACCACATTCATGTATAGTATGTGGTTCATCTTTTGCACATAAGTCAACTTTGTTGAATCATATGACAACACATACGGGATTCAAACCACATTCTTGTGAAGTATGTGGTTCCTCTTTTGCACATAAGTCAACTTTGTTGAATCATATGACAACACATATGGGGTTCAAACCACATTCTTGTGAAGTATGTGGTTCTTCTTTTGTACATAATTCACATTTGTTGCGTCATATGAATACACATACGAGACAAATATATCTCCTCTAGACAAACTGTAAAATCCTTAATATCCAATGTAGTAGAAAATCCTGGGAACGTGTACCAGAAAAACAGTTGGAAATAACTCATACACTAACCACGAACTATGATTACAAACTATGATTACGAACTTCCTACAGGTACATACCTAGACGGAGAATGAAGTAAGTGTTCCTAATGATGCTGGCCTTAACAGACCAGATAGGGAGAAAATATCAAAATACCAAGGACTTATGTACAACATGAAAAGAAACTGGAATCTTACGAATGTAGCAATCACACCTAATCTCATTATCAACCAAGCAATCATATCTCTCATAGGATTAACCGGGTTAATGAAAAAATTTCAAAAACTATTTGGCAAATATACCTCGTGAACCAAGTGCAAAGTAAATATAAACAATAGCACTTGAAGGGACGGTTAGAATCTTAAAAAGATGTTTCAGTTGGAGCAACTAAATTAATTGGAGAATGTTTGGCCTCCAGTAGAATGCTCCATCCCCAGCAAAAACAAAGTGATAAGAAAATAAAAACAGAGAGAAAAAACACATTCTTGTTAAGTATATGGTTTTTCTTTTGAAGGGAGGTAAAATTTATAGTGTGGATGCATTATATGAAAACACATACAAGAAACATTATCTGATGATCTTCTAATATCTATATCGCAACATATTTAAACAAGCCAGAAGAACAACCTCTATCATGCAAGTGGCCAACCATTTTAATCAAGACTGTTTTACAAATATGACAGAATTAGGAAACAAGTCTGTTACAGAAATCATCCAAAAGAGTTGTTAAAAATACTCCAGAACTTCCATTACAGAAAATTGGAAAAATGGGCCAAACAATATTGTGACAAGTATTTTCTGGATTCATTCACCCAGGACAATATAAGTTTGAAATACACAGAAATAGTGAGGATAAGCCATTTAAATTTTAATTTGGGTTAAAAAGAGTCAAAGTAAAAAATAACAAAATACTAGGTATTATGCACGACATAAAAAAAAGTGGAATCTTTCAAAAATTGTATTTCAATAATTATAGTAATTATTTAGAATCTTAAAATGATTGTTTGCTGGAAATGTAAGAGATAAAGGGTGAATGCCTGGCATCCAGTAGGGTGCTCCATCACCAGCTTAAACAAAATATTTAAATTAAAATTAGTCAAACCACATTCCTTTGACGTATGCGGTTCTTTGCATAGAACGAACATTTGTTGTGTCATATGCAAAAACACACGGAACACAAAAGAACTTTAATAGAACATTCAAATATCTATGTATTTCATATAGAGTTACATGTGAGTGCCATGTCGGGAACCTATTGATTTTTGAATACTTCGACTGATGAAAATTGAAACAAAAGAAAAAATGTATGATATATACTTACTGGTTTAATGAAAAATCCTAAGGGATATTTACACAAAATTCCTAGAAAAGCAAACTTTTGCAATGAAGCGATAACATGGATAATAACTGTATATAAATATCTATATATTCCAATTAAATTATGTGTAAGTTCCAGAGGGATCTCTTCAGACTAACTAAAATGTAAAATTAACATGAACACTAGGATACTTCAATTAAAAGTCAAATCAAAACTTCCAATTCCAAAACTCGACACTTGTTTCAAAACTTCCAAAAGAATTGAAGTCATTTCTTAACAGTTTTTGCTTTTATTTTTAAGTTTAATATATTTCAATAAAACGTATATTTTATATCAAGTTTTCATGTTTCAATATCTAATTAAAACTTTTTATCATTGTTATTTTCATACAATCTTCATTGTGCAAGATTGTGCAAGATTTTTTAAATATGATTGACGTTCCATAAGCAATGACCCTCACCCACTTCTGTTTGTCTGATCTAGTAGAAATGTTGCATATGCAATGATTTATATCTCTATGGGTAATGTGGCAAAGTACAAGTCTGAACTAGTTGTTCCTGATTTACAAGTCTTTGAAATTAGTTAAATGTGAAATGGAGCCTGTCAAGTGTCATGCAGTGACAGTTCTCTTTTTGCAATCAGGCACACCACAGAACACACTATAGAAAACTTGATGAACTTAAAAGAAATGATGTCATATCTTATTTTTGTAAAACGTTTACATTGTGAATTGCCATGCCATGAAATCTGTAACAGCAGCACCTAGGTCTTATTGCCCTCCATCTGTCATTAATGAGACAACTGTTAGCCATTGTGAACCTGTTTTGAAGATCCATGCTTGACTATCTGTCAGATCGATAAAAAGCTCATGACTAGTGCAGGGTCTGTGGAAATTATCTGATGGACAACTTTCTGAAAGCATAAGCACGTTGATTACCATACTGTACTTAAGCCGGTATTCACAATTTACAATAGCTTATTACGCTTAAATTTTCAGAAAATATATTAAAGTTATCAAAATCCAGAACCAGGGCCAGACCAGGAAATATCTTGTGGCGTTGTTTTATATTTATGGGAACGATTTTCTTTTTTACTTAGAATAATTGATTTATTATTATTGGATTAAAATACTTTGTGTGGATGAACTTCTACTGATCTTTTTACACACTTCTCTCATATCTAACTCAGTTGGCTTTAAAACATTAACAAACAAGTTGTGTAAACGCGCCTATCCAAGTCACCAGCGATATGACATTGCATTTGGTTTAAATCATTTCTTAACTTATTTCTCTTGTTTGTGGAGCGAAAACAAGAAATAAAGTTTTAAAAATTAATTACACATTGGATTAAAAACGTTTTATTAGGCATTTTTTTAAAAAATCTGATTTGCAAACATAATTTAGCATTAAAAAATTGTGTTTCTTTTTTCCATGAATTAGTTGAGGATGAACACATTGTGAAGTGCTTATTTATTATAAAGAAAATAAATGAAGTATTAATGAATATTGCGGTTATCAGTTAACAAGTGATAATTAAAACATAAATATTTTTTTAAATAAAAAATTGAGGAAATCTAAATTTTATAAGAAAACATGTTTATATTTACAATTTTATAAAAATATAATTATTTTCAATCATTAAAGTTCTTTATTAAAAGTCGTGTCTAGTACAGAAAGCAAAGTAATCACAAAGCTTTGTAGATGTATAAGTCAATATGTTCATAGTGTGAATAATATGCACATGTAAGTCATATATATATAAATGTGAGTGCATGTCACTGTGTTGACTTACCACGTTTTTTAGTTTGTGTATAGCTATGTGATGATATACACTTTTTTTTAGAATTTCAGCCCAACGAGCTTAAGAAATTTGAACAAACCCGGTTTTGTTTCCCAGGTCACTAGTTATATAGGCTTTTTTAATTACACTTAATGTAACATTTTAATATTCAACCAAACTTTGTACACAGTCTCTTAATAGACGTATGTTTTTTTTCTCTCCTGCGTTTTCGCCTTCAAGCGATCAAGATCTTTGTTTTATATTCAATTTAAATATTGTCCCTGACTTGCCGTTATATTCTCGTGGTTCTTGACCTCTGGCCCTCATTGTAGTAAATCACAATAAATATTTGCTGGTTTTAAAGTTTTTATTTAAAAGAAATTGTACATGGGAGGAGAGACCAATATATAATTAACTAATTACTTCTTAATCAGTTTTTCTTTGTTAGTCTTAAGGATGGGAATCAAGAGAAGCAGACAACCAGATATTTTGCCTGTCTCGCTCTACGATTCAGATTGTCTGAAAACTTTTATCTCCTTATTTCATTTTGCCGACACTTACATTTCTCATGCATTTATCTAGGGAACAAAACTTCCAATTATGTAACCTGTAACGCAGCATATTTCTGTTTGCTGACATGTTATCCTGAGATGTACGACTGTAAGCCTCGCAAAAATTCATACAAATTAACAAAATTGTCACAGGCATACTGTTAAAATATATAGCATTAAGGGTGGTATCTTTTGTGTTTAAAGCAGTTGTCGAAGTTTAGAAATATTTTGAGTTAACATGTTCTTGTGAGAACTAACTTCCTTTTGGAAATGACGAAAGGAATTAATCACCACTACAAAGTATATGTAGGTATTATGCCAAGTTTAACCTGTAATCCTCAAATATAGTACGCTCATCAGAATAAAATTTAATCACCGTAAGAAACTCCTTGGTAATATTTTGTAGTGAAATGTGTAGCAGAAACAAATGGAACTTTTTTTCTTTCATGAATCAATGCTTCTCCCCTGTGCTATTTGGCCAGCTATTGACCAATCATGGGTACGGCGCATTGATCCGTTCTATCCCACAAGGAAATCGGCCAGCATCCGGTTTGAAGAATAACATCTCGTCCTTACTGAGAGAGACACCAAACAGAACGGACACCTTTTCTTTGCTCACTTCACCTCGGTGTTATTTCTACCGGTATTGACGATTCCACTGGGAATAACTACCGCGATAGCACCAGGTAGCCAGAGTCCAGCCTTTGACCAGGAACATATCACCCGGTACACATTCTCCTTAATAAACCTTTTATGTGTTACATTTTATGACGTTGTTGCGTTCGTCATTTCAGAAGCTTGTATTGAATTATTTATTTTATTAGGTTGTGCCCTAAAAGCATTAAACCCTAAAAATGTGATTCATGTTTATAGCTAATGTATAGTTAAAACCTTCTAACTTTCAAAACCAACAAAACATACATGCGAGCCCTTATATCAGGCTGGATATCATGTTACGGAGTTCCCACCATCGACACCACTGATCATGGCGTACAGTTTGAATTGCACCTCTTTCAGGAACTCTCCAGGATTCTAATGATCCAACGTATTCACACTACAAGCTATCACCCTGCTTTTAACGGAATGATTGAACGCTTGCATCCCCAATTGAAAGCAGCATTATGTGTTTACCCTGAACAACAGCAATGGAGCGAATATGTACCGGTTGTTGTTCTTGGCTGTCGTGCTGCTATCAAAGAGGACCTGGAATACTCTTCAGCCGAACTTGTATATGGAGTACCTCTATCGTTGCCAGGCCAAATGCTGAGCCTGATAGAGTTAACAACAAACGATTCAACTCTGTATGTCAACAGACAGTGAGCTTATTTTAGTAAGCTCCCACCGATGCACACTAGGGAACAGACCATTAAATCTTCGGTCCCAAAAGACATTTTGTCTTGGACTCATGTTTTTCTTAGAAAGGACACCCCCTAACTTCACCTTTTACTGGCCCCTATCGTGTGCTTTCATGTACCGATAAACTTTTTACTTTAGATATCAGTGATAAAAGAGAAACTGTCTCTATTGATAGAGTAAAAAAAAGCCTCTCTTGACACAAAAACACACGAGCCACACATTCCCCCTACTTTCACACAGCATCAAAATATGCATACACCTGAAGTAAATGCTCCAATTGAAGACAATCATGTCACCACTACACGTAGTGGTCGGCGGGTCCATTAGCCGAAGAGACTGTGTAAAACTTTGTATTTCTGTTAAGAAAATATTTTTTCCTTGTTTTCCCTTCTTTAAAAAAAAAAAAATGCTATTACAAAAAAAGTTGCAAATATTCCCCAACTTTTCACACAAAAGAACATTTTTTTCTTTCTCTTAAAAATAAATGCAATAAAATGACATTTTTATTTTTCGCTATTTGTTATGCTACCTTTTTCTCTGTCGGCTTTCTGCCTAAGCAGGGGGTTATGTAGCAGAAACAAATGGAACTTTTTTCTTTCATGAATCAATGCCTCTCCCCTGTGCTATTTGGCCCAATTAGGGGTACAGCGCATTGATCCTTTCTATGCCCTAAGAAAATCGGCCAGCATCCGGTTTGAAGAATAACATCTCGTCCTTACTGAGAGAGACACCAAACGGAACGGACACCATTTCTTTGCTCTCTCCACCTCGGTATTATTTCTACCGGTATTGACGATTCCACTGGGAATAACTACCACGATAGCACCAGGTAGACGGAGTCCATCTTTTGACAAGGAACATATCACATTCTCCTTAATAAACCTTTTCTGTGTTACCTTTTATGCAGCTGTTGCGTTCGTCATTTCAGAAGCTTGTATTGAATTATTTATTTTATTAGGTTGTGTCCTAAAAGCGCATAAACCCTAAAAATGACCTGCCCCTAGAGGTTTTGTATGATTCTTTTAATATTCCCCAACCCTTAACAGAACTTATTCCAGATTTGAGAGTTCCAGCTTCTCCACCAACTCCACCCATTCAAACGATATTGAGGAGAAAAAGTACAAGGGTGAAAAGAAAAGTTAACCGGCTGAGCCCCAAGCCAAAAAGCAAACAATATTAAGCCAAATTCTCTTGGGAGAAATTGTCTTGGGGGAGGTGTTATGGCGAGATGAGCAATTCACCGCCGGAACTTTTTATCGAAAGAACGTTATCACCGGTTGTGAGAACCTTCCCTGGGTGGGAACACTTAAAAACGTAACATGCTGTCTCTGTACATATTTTCAATAAACGTCTCTATTTCTTTATTACTTCAGAACCTCTTTATCCATTTATTTTCCTGGCGGAATACTTTTCTTGAATATCCTTTTATTACGGCCACCCACCGCAGGATATATCATATAGTAATAACTGGAGATCTAATTATTATTTTATTTTAAAATAAACTAAAATGTTTCACTTTTAATAACCAATGAAATTGTGTTATTTAAATATTATTTTAACTTTTAAAAAATTCTTTTACAATAATTATTTTTATATATATTAGTATTTCAGCCCGGCGTCGCCCATGTGTTTGGATGTGTATGTTGAGCAAAAAAAAAAAAAAAAGAAAAAAAGTGGTAGTAGAAATGTAGGCTCGAACACGTACTGCAAAGAGGAAAAGAACGGGAAAAAACCTGACGTATTTGCTGTTACGACCACCGCCGATCCGGAAGTAATGTAGATTTTAATTAAGGCTAGACACTCAAAAGGAGTAGCAGTGTCAGAAATTTCGTGAAAATAGTGAATAATTCCACCCCATCTTTCCAAGCTTATAACTCCTCGAAAGATGTAATTCAAGCCCTGATTTTTTTTTTCAATTAAAGGAGCAAGGACCAAGGTTTTATTAAAAAAAAAAAAATGTGTTTTTTTTTTTAAAAGGTTTTAAACTTCGGACTTTACAGGTAAATTTCTAAAAAAGGGATTTTTTTTGTTTTAAATTTGAATATATTATTTATTAACCTTTTCTCTTCAATTTGTGATATATAAAACTATTTGACATAAATTAATTATTTACTTTTTAATAGACATTTCAAAATGAGAGGCGTGAATTATTCGACCCCCTGTCTTTCCAAGCTTATAACTCCTCGAAAAATGTAATTCAAGCCCTATTTTTTTTTTCAATTACAGGAGCAAGGAGCAAGGTTTCATTAAAAAAAAAAGACAAAAAAAAACAATGTGTTCTTCTTATAAAATAAGGTTTTAAACTTTGGACTTTACAGGTAAATTTCTAAAAAAGGGATTTTTTTTTGTTTTAAATTTGAATATATTATTTATTGACCTTTTCTCTTCAATTTGTGATATATAAAACTATTTGACATAAATTAATTATTTACTTTTTAAGAGAAAGTTGAAAATGGGTGACCCTTGGGGGGGCGTGAATTAAAAAAAAACGTTTGTCTAAAATATTATATTCTGTTTATTGGAAAGAACATAAAATTTCACATTGACCCTGAAAATATCGTAAAAATAGAATCAATAGAAAAATTTTGATAGATTTTTAAAGTTTAAAAATTAAAAAATATTGAGTTCGGAAAATTCATTACTGTTTTTAAAAAAATATATATTTCTATTACTTTTAAAACAACTGTAATAGTTTATTTTGGAAGTATAATCCATAAAGAAAATAAATAACCCACTTTTAATAGAGAAATTACGAGATTTTTATATTGTATTCGCAGTTTCGTGTTAGGGGTGTCAAAAATTCCTACAAAAATTCTGATACTGCTACAAAAGGAGAGGGTCACTTTCAAAAATATCGGCGAAAAAAGTGCCCCCGCCCTAGAAAAGTGCTCAGTTGAAGGTGAAGATATTGATGTTTTTAGCCAATTTTTTGATATTTGTCGTATGAAGGGTCGAACCTCAAAATGATACTAATCTTGTGAAAATCCGTTGCCTCTGTCGAAAGTTTTATGCAGACATACATACATACATACATACATACATTCATTTATACACTTGTAACTAAAATTTTCGACCCAAACCGATTAAAAAGCTTGGCATATCTCTGAATACCCATTTATGTAAAATTTCAAATGTTTAGACCAGAAATTGTCTGAGTAATTTGGTAGAGGTCATTTTCTTTTTAAAAACTTTGACCTCTATTATGACCCCTTAACATTTATTGTTTTGGCTCAAATCAAGTTATTAAGTTAGATCCATGTCCAAGGAACCTATATCTAAAATTTCAAGTGTTTAGAACCAAAATTGGCGGAGGAGTTTGGTAGAGTTCTCAAAGGTCAAGTCGCTGTACTTTGACCCCTTCCCTTAACAACCAAATTTCTGGCCGAAAATGCAGGACAAAGATTTTCCAAATCTCAGTGCCCGGTATATCAAATTTAGAGTCTATAGACTTAAAATTGACAAAGTTATTGCGTAGGGAAATGTACACACAGAGACACACACAGACGTTCACTTTTATATATATATATACTAGCATGGGTGCCCGGCGTGGCCCGGGTATTTGGAGATATATGTTGAGCAAAAAAAAAGTGGGCAATTTTTTTATTATGACCCCTTAAAATTTATTGTTTTGGACTCAAGTTTAGTTATTCTCTCTCATGTAAATATTAAAATGTTAAATAAAATAACATTAATTTTATCCGTGATATTCACCAAATAGATCAGCTCTATTTCGAAATGATTTTTTTTATTTTTCCTCTTCAATTTTGTTTTCTGCGAACTTGCTCTTCCGTTCGTCATCTTGAATGTTAAGTTGAGCTTTCAATCACATTTGAAAAATCGTTTCCTTTATAAAAGCAGATAAAGTTAATCGAAAGCAGATTATAAAACAAAAACGTAAGTATTACTACATGAATTTAGTGTCGATTTTTGTGCATTTGCAGAATACGTTAAAAATGTAAGGGAGATAACTACATTTACTAAGCGAATAATCCTAATGAAAATGTTGATTTATTGTTGAAAATTTATCGATGTCGATTGTTTTTTGTTTCAATATTGGCTTAAACATTAAAGACCCAACTTCTTATCGTTTAACAAAGGAAAAAAAAATAATTTTATAAATTTAAAATATTTTAACTAATGTTTTTTGTTTACCAAACAAAAAAACAAAACAAAAAAAAAAAAAAACTATAAATCTTAAAAAATGGCCGCAAAATCAAGTTGTTGTTGTTTTTTAAAACTAAATTACATTTATTAAAATCCATTATTTCTGAGTAACTTTTTTTTTCCAGAAAGATAAAACCCTGAATTTTATCATATAGAAAACAGAATAATGTAAAACTTTTTCTACTATTTTTAATTAAATTTTAAATGTTAAATTTTCCCAAAAAGTTAACAATTGACATTTTTTGTCTTGCACAAAAAACGTACTTAAATATTTAAAAAAAAAAGAAGGTTTTTGAAATAATTAATTTATTTATTTATTGTCTAACTAAGATTTAGAATGATTTTCTAAGAGAATATGTAAAAATATTATAATATAAGTACCTGAATTTCAAATAATTCCACTTATTCATATAGGTAACCAGATATTTCGCGTCCATGTAGAGTCGAGATCGACTCTGTTTACGTTTGCGTTTTATAAGAAAAAAAACAGGCCCAAAAAACTTATTTTTCAGTGACGAAAATTTCAATGTATTATTAAGCTGAGGCTGGCCAGTACCAGATGGGTGACCATTTGTATGAGTTTGGTTTTTAATGTGTATTTGTGTGGGGGCCAGGCTCCCCAAAATGGGGGGGGGCAATTTAAAGCAGAATAAAAAAAAATTATTTCAGCGCGGTTTAGTCCACCGTAGTCGAAAGGCGGCAAACGTTTTCATACGGGATCGAAAAAAATGATGCTATTTTTAACACAAAGGGCACAACATTTATCGATTTTTTTTTGTATCGATTATTCAAAGCATGCCCTGTTTAATAATGGTCATGCATTATTCGGCTCGCTAAAAAAAAAATGTTAATTTATTTATCAAAAATGGTAAAATGTTTTTTTTCATATAAATATTAAAAAAATTTTTTTTTTGTTTTGCTTAACTTAAATTAATTATTTTACTTAACATATTCACCGAATTTCACACTTCAAAGCTCAAAAGCGGGATAATTAAACACAATCGAAGTTCTGATATTCAGACGTCAAAATAAGGTATGCAAACAATTTTTTTTTTAATCTATAATTCTGTCCCTTACAACAACACAATATGTTTTGTTCAGTTTCAGATGATTATTTTAAGCATATTTGTTCCCACTTCAAAACAAGGGGGGGGGGTTGTAAGCAAAAAAATATATATATATAAATATCGTTTATGAAAAATAAGTACACTGTTATAAAGTTCATTCTTCTCCTAATAATTAAATATTAAATTGGATAGCACTTTTTATACTCATCATTAACAATCGAGTATATTTTTATCTGCTCTGTATATATATATATATATATATATATATATATATATATATATATATATATATATATTTACACAGTGATCAGCACTTATCAAGCCCGGAAGCCACTCAGGGATAAGGGTTATTGCAAGTACATTACGTTAGTGTGGAGATTTGATTAAGTATTTACTTAAGGGAGCGGTTCATCAGGAATTTGTTACCGTTGGACTTGAACACATCCAAGTTGTAGTCAGGTGGGAAGCAGACAGCCGGAACAGAGTTTCACAGGCGTGCAGTTCTAAGAAAGAAGCGTTGTTCATGGAATCCACGTTTTGATTTAGGCACAGATAAAGAGTGGGGGAAATTTTTCATAGTGGATTCGGCTAGACGGGTGTTTTTCGTGAAGGATTGGCGAGGGGGAACCAGAGATTGGAGTTCAGACGAGCACCTGCCATGGAAATAACGATAAAACAAGGATAGGCTCGCAACGTCTCTTCGGTGGGAGAGAGGTTGCAGGGTAGAGAAAAGGGCATCCCCCACTAAGCCACGAAGTCTATTTTGTACTCTGTCAAGGCAGAATAGGCTGTTTTTAGCAGCTCCTGCCCAGATATGGCAGCAGTATTCCGTCCTTGGACGTACTTGGCTTTTATATAGATAGAGAATTGCATCAGTAGTGAGATATCTTCTGGAGCGGTAGAAGGACCCCACCTTCTTTCCAGCGACTTTGGCAACAGACTTGATGTATGTGTTCCATTTCAGGTCAGGAGTAAAGGTCAAACCCAGAAGCTTGTAAAAACACGGGGCCTCTCCCAGACGAGAGCCATCCATCACAATTGATGCCAGATGGGGATCAGATAGTTGCTGATGTAAGGATAGGAGTTTGGTTTTAGACGCATTAAAGGTAACCAGCCACGTCTTCCCCCACTGAACCACACGCTCGAGATCAGAAGAAGGAGAATCAGAGAGAGCTTTGTCATTTACAGCCTTTGATGTGTTGCCGTAGATGGTCGTGTCATCAGCATAGATGTCAATGAATGATTTATGTATGTGTTTAGGGAGGTCATTGATATAGATCAGGAAGAGAGTTGGACCCAGGATTGACCCCTGAGGGACTCCAGCATTAATACTGCAGGCCTCTGATTTTTGTCCATCGACCACTACTCTTATGAGCCTATCGGAGAGAAATGATTTAATGATTGAGAAAACATTTCCAGTTATACCGTAGCTGGAAATCTTGTGAAGTAGACCCTTATGCCATACCTTGTCGAAGGCCTTTGATATGTCAAGAGCAATTGCCCTGGAAAGGAAGCCTTTGTCAAGAGATTCACTAATCCTGTGAGATATAACCGTCAGCACATCTGCGGTAGATCTTGCAGAGTGGAAACCATATTGTGTCACTAAGAAGGTTGTTTCTGCTGAGGTTGTTGACTATTTCTCTATTTAATATGGATTCCAGCAACTTACTCATAACCCACAGGAGACTTATTGGTCTGTACTGAGAGGGAGATGACTTATCACCTGAATTCTTAAATACAGGACAAATTGATGAGGTCTTCCAGGGAGTCGGAAAGTACTTCTCCTTAAGGCAGCGCTTTAACAGTTTCGTAAGTATGGGAGCAAGTTCTGGCTGGAGCTTTTTTAACACTTTAATTGGGATTTTAAAAATCAAAGGGAAAAATGATTTAAATGTTTGCAAATTTTACCATTTATTTTTCGGTTTATTTGTATTATTTTTACTTTTCCAAATAAAATTAACGTTAAAGTATAATATCTATTCTGATACTATACTTTATCTTTTATCTAAATGTTTGGTCGATAAAGGAGAAATCTTTTAAGATTGAAGATTTAAAAAAAAGATGTTGCCCCAATTCAGAATGTCTGTTTTGGCGGTAGTGGGATTTTCACTACATTAAAAACTGACCTTTGCCATCGTAGGAATTTTTTTTTCACCGGTGGAAAACTTTCTGTTGTTAATGTTTGCAAAAAAATAAACGCAATAAACTTTGCTGTAGTGTTAAGATATGCTGCATTTAAAAAAAAGTGGTTCACGCTTACAATTAAATGGAACAATAAACGTTGAAAAAATTAATAAAAATAAGTAAAAATATGAATGTTGATCTATTTGGCTTCGATATTTTGCATTGTGAGATGCAAAGGGCCAAAATACTATTCTATGAAACGATGTATCTGGCGGCAGTCGTACCTTGTTTTATTTTACAGGATGGCATTGTTCGATAATACCATTATCTTAGCAGAATCCTAAATTATTTCACAATCCTAAATACTGACAATATTTAAGGGAAAAATATATTATGTGGTCACTTTTTTCTGGTTATTTGCAACTCTCCACCCTAACCTGTGTCTTTACCAAAGTCACACAATATACAAGGTTTGGCAGGATAATTTTTTTTTTTACTATTATGGTTATGGATTAATGCATAAATATCTGATGCACTTAGGTCTAATTTGCAATTGTTTTTATAACATAACGAGTTTTTAATTAGATTAAAATGCTTCTTAAATTTCTTTACTCTGATTCCTATTTTTCATTGGTTCACTTGTAGGTCTATTATATTCATTAGTAACCCCTGTTTTCAATTTCGTTATTTCAAACCACTAAATTTGATAAATGTATGATTTTCATATTCTGAAGTAGCTTTATCATAATGT
>NC_136527.1:58002442-58079942 GCF_053919585.1 Euprymna scolopes | reverse complement strand
ATTTGATCAAGGACTTATGTATGATATGAAACGAAATTGGAAATTAAAAGACGTTTCAATTATACCAGTCATCATAGGAGCAACTGGGCTTATGAAAAAGAACTTTAAAAAGTACATAGCAAGCATACCCGGTGAACCAAGTGCAAGTGAAATACAAACGATTGCACTGAAAGGGACGGCTAGAATCCTGAAAAGATCTCTTGGTTGGACTCACTAAAATAGGGGTCAATGTCAGACATCTGGTTGGATGTCCCATCCCCTAGAAGAAAAAGTTTAAGGAAAATGAAAAAAAAGAGAAAACAGATGGGAGATTTGTTGCGTCATATGAAAACACATATAAGAAACAGATGTGATGATCCTCCAATATCCATACTTCAGCATTGTATTGCAACCTTATGAAACAAGATCCAACAGGACAATCTCTATCATGCAAGTGGCCAACCATTTTAATTAAGACTGTTTTACAAATATGACAGAATTAGAAAACAAGTTTGCTACGGAAATCACTCAAAGGAGTTGGTAAAAAACTTCAGAACTTCTATTATAGAAAATTTGAAAAATTGGGCAAACAATATGGTGGCAAGTATTGTCTTGATTCTCTCACACAGGATTTTATAAGTTTGAAATACACAGAAATAGTGAGGGTGAGCCATTTGAGATTTAGCTGTCAGGTTCTTCTAGAGGATGGTGCTTCTACAATGGAATACAATGTAATGTGTAAATATATCCACATGACGATCTATCACATGTTGAATATTGAATGCTGCAGCAAGTCATGGGAACATCAGTTGGGCATGTTATACACGATCCACTATGACTCTCTATGATTCTGAAAGCTATGTGCTTTAAATGAAGCTGTTAAACCTGACATAATTATATGAGAAAATAAGTAGAAAGTCACAATCTCAGAAGATAATGTCTTCAATAATTCTAGGTTAAAAAGAGTGAGATTAAAAAATAACAAAATACCAGGTTTTATGTACGACGTGAAAAAAAGTGGAATCTTTGGAAAATCTCTATTTCAGTAATTATAGGCGCAACTGAAAATAGGCAAAAGAATCTTAAAATCTACAAATACACCTGATGAACCAAGTGCAAGATTCAAACATTTGCTCAAAAACAGACGCAAGAATCTTAAAATGATTGTTCGGTGGAAATATATAAAGGGCGAATGCCTAGCATCCAGTAGGATTCACCATCACCAGCTTAAACAAAAAAATTAACTTAAAAAAGAGCCAAACCACATTCCTTTGACGTATGTGGTTCTTTGCAATGAAGCGATAACAGGGATAATAATAACTGTCTATAAATATCTATGTATTCCAATTAAATTATGTGTAAGTTACAGGCGGATCTCTTCAGACTAACTAAAATGTATGGGTAAACTAAAAATTTATCAGGTAAACTCGACACTTTGTTGTGAAAACTTCCAATTACAAAACTCGACACTCTTGTTTCAAAACGTCAAGTGGATTTGCACACGACTATGTATGTAGCATGCCTTCTTCTTACATGTCCATCCACAGCAAGAACTCAATTGTTGTGTGTGTTGGTATTCTTGTGTTAAACAACTGTATTATTCTCTCATGCAAAAACATGAGAAACGAATATGATACTTTGATTTTGTTAATAATTTTCTTTTAAAAACAAAGTTTTTATTCTCATGTAAATCTTAAAAATCACACAAAACAGCTGAGTTAACACCTTAACAGTTTTTTACTTTCATTTTTAAATTTAATAAATCTCAATAAAACGTCATTTCATATCGTGTTTTCATGTCTAAATATCTACTTCATGTTTTAGCCTTTTACCATTGTTGTTTTAATAAAAATGTTTGTTATGGAAGATTTACTTTAATTACGAGGGGTATTCAATAAATAATTACCCACTTCGGTTTCTCTGATCTAGTAGAAATATAGCATATGCAATGATTTATATCTCTATGGGTCATGTGGCAAATTACAACTCTGAATTAATTGTTGTTCCTTATTTTTTTAAATTAGTTAAGTGTTAAATGGCCTGTGTTCCGGTTTTTGTGTCTAGAATTAAAAATAAAAAGCGTGAAAAAAAGGATAATTTAAAAAACAATATTACAAAAAAGACAAAACAAAGCAGAAAGAACGAATTCTTAGTAAGTTTTTACAATCGTAATAGTGCAAGGGAAATAACTCTCTGTTTTCTAGTTTATCTCCCTTTTGATTTTTATAGTAATGTTTTGAGATATAAATGCTTTTGGTCAAATATAATTCAGAAAAATCTATAGTTACCAGTTATTGATGAAAGTGATTTTCTCTTTAAGTTGTTGTCCAGTTCATCTGTTTTTAATGACTTTTTAATTTGCTTGTGATTTCTTCGGTCAAACTCATAAGTTCTGGTCGCCTATGAAATCATCCCAGTGCTGTATTATAATTGATTATAAATAGCAACTGTTTGCTATCTTTTTTGTGCTACTTTTAAAAAATCTCCCGAGCCGACAAAAAAAAAACACGTTTTACATTCAAATGTTTACGTATATTTATATTATTTTATACAATCTCTTATTGTTATTTTTTAATTAAGTAATTTATTTTATTTTATGTTATTATATAATATTTTAAGTAGTTTTATTTTGTTATTATTAATTGTTTTTATTATATTTTATTCTATTATAAGTTATTTTTTGATAATTAATATTATCATTTGTGTAAGAAATCATAATATCTTCATATCATAAGAGGAAATATTTCCTCCTATGACACTAAACAAAAGACCATAACGTTGGCAGACTCTAACCAACATGCCAAAATTATTGGTGAAACATTGTTTATATTGCTCTAAATAATAAGAACGATTCTGGAAAAAGTACAAAAAAGTGACCCTGAAATTTCACGGTCCTGGGGATGATCTTGTCATTGGAGCTGTTTACAAAACGACTCTTTTCCATTCATAAACCGTTATCCTCCTCCTCCTCTCTTTTCTCATCTCTCTCCACGTACAACTTCTATTGCAACCAACTTTCGTCATCACACTATTGCTGACAACAAATTCATAAGAGAGGAAACTGCCAGGATGTTGAGAGAAGACATAGTAGAGCTCTCTATATCTCCTTGGCGAGCTCAAGTTCTACTGACCTCCAACGAAAATCACAAAAACGAATGGTTGTCGACTGCAGTTATACCATAAATAAATTTACGGAATGTGACGCCTATCCCATGTTTTGAGATATAAATGCTTTTGGTCAAATATAATTCAGAAAAATCTATATTTACCAGTTTAAGTTCTGGTCGCCTATGAACGCATCTATTATATACTATTACTACTATATAATGTTATAATTGATTATAAATAGTAATCCTTCGCTATCTTTTTCTGTTCTACTTTTTAAAAATCTCCAGAGACGCTTAAAAAACGTTTTACATTCAAATTTTTACGTATATTTATATTATTTTATACAATCTTTTATTGTTATTTTTTTAATTAAGTAATTTATTATATTTTATATTATTATATAATATTTCAGGTATTTTTATTTTGTTATAATTATTAATATATTAATAATTATAACACATTTTTTTAATATTGTTATAATTATTAATATATTAATAATTATAACACATTTTTTAATTAAGTAATTTATTATATTTTATATTATTATATATGTTTTTAATTAAGTAATTTATTATATTTTTTATTATTATATAATATTTTAAATATTTTTATTTTGTTATAATTATTAATTATATTAATAATTATTTTTATTATATTTTATTTTTATTATATGTTATTATTTTGATAATTGATATTATCATTTGTGTAAGAAATCATAATTTCTTCATATCATAAGAGGAAATATTTCCTCCTATGACACTAAACAAAAGACCATAGCATTGGTAGACTCTAACCAACACGCCAAAATTATTGGTGAAAACATTGTTGATATTGCTCTAAATAATAAGAACGATTCTGGCATAACAGTGGAGGTAATCACGAATCCCTTTATCGACATAATTATAGGAAAACACATTCTAAAATAGTACAATAGAGTGACCCTGAAATTTCACGGCCCTGGGGATGAACTTGTCATTGGAGCTGTTAACAAGAACGACTCTTTTCCATCCATAAACCTTCCTCCTCCTCCTCTCTTTTCTCACCTCTCTCCACGTACAACTCCTAATGAACCAAATCTCGTCATCACACTTGCTGACCACAAACTCATAAGAAGAAACTCATGGGCGAGCTCAAGTTCTACTGACCTCCAACGAAAATCACAAAAAGAATGGTTGTCGACTGCAGTTATACCATAAATAAACTTACGGAATTTGACGCCTATCCCATGCTTGACATAAATACAATGATTGCCAATGTAGCATATAATCACTTCACAAAACTCGACCAGAAGTCTGCATACCACCAAATATCGATAAATCACATTGAGCGAAAATACACTGCCTTCCAAGTAAGTAGAAAACTACCAAGTTACTCGTCTACCTGTTGGAATCACTAATGGAGAAAGTGCATTGCAAAGATGTAAAGACCGCCTCATATAGAAGGAGAATTTTATAGACACTTTCGTGTACCTAGACAACGTCACAATATACGGAAAGGGTAAAAAGAGCACGACTACAATCTCCAAAGAATCTATGGTGTCATAAAAAATACATCACGCTGAACCAAAGTAAGAGCATCATTTCAGCTTTTACCTCAATCACTTTACTGTGTTACACAATCCAAATCAATTTGCTCCTGACTATCAAAGACTAAACCACTCCTCGAAATGACATCACCTCTAAATTTCGCATCTCAAAAACGAGTAATTAGAATGATCTCGTATTATAGTAAGTTCATTCGAAATTTTTCTGATAAAATACTGCTATTTAACCACAGCAAACAGTTTTCACTACGCCCCCCCCCTTCGGTCTTAAACTCTTTTCAAACGTTGATAATGAATTTGAATTAGAAACAGATGCAAGTAATTACTGCATAGCTGCTACACTAAACCAATAAGGTCGACCTGTTGCATTCTTTTCATGGATGCTAAAACGAATGAAATTAAACATCATGCTGCTGAATAAAAGGAAGCTGCTGCTTTTGTCGAAGCTTTCCAAAAGTAGCAACACTACCTACCCGGAAGACACTTCCAAATCATTACGGACAAAAACATAATTAGTTTCATGTTTACCAACAGTAGGAAATCCAAAGTGTCGTTGGCGGATTGAATTGTCACAGTTCAAATTCTGTATCGTCTAATGACCGGAAATGGAAAATGCAGCTGCCGACACATTCTCTCACATCTCTGCTTTAACTCACACTCTACAAGACCTTCGCGATTTGCATGTTATTTGACTATGCCAATGTTACACGGCTCAACTACTTCATCAAAACATGAAACCTCACATATTCTTTGGAAAAAGTTAAAAACATAACTGACTCTTGTTCTTCCTGCCAGTTTCTAAAGCCCAAATTTGCCAGTTGTAACAAAGCAACACTCGTACAGGCTATACTACCTTTTTTCAACGATTGAACATTGACTTCAAAACCCCCTCCCTATTCTTCGCATGGTAACAAATATTTACCATAAATGATGAGTATTCTCGCTTTCCTTTTGCCTTTCCCTGTAAAGACATGACAGGCAAAACCATTATCTGCTGTCTAAACCAACTATTTTAATTTTTTGGTATACCTTATATGATACATACTAATAGGGCTGCCGACTTCCTTTCTGGTTTAATTAGAGACTACTTACTTGGGAAAGGTATTGCTACCTTAAAAACTAGTAGATATCACCTCCGCGGGAATGAGCAGGTTGAGAAACTTAATGGAACTTTATGGAAGGCCATCCAAACGACCTTACATTCGAGCAACATGGAGTTACCCTATTGCTGTTATCTCGTTTGAATAAGACACACCACAAATAATAATTTGAAGGATTATTTTATTTTCTGTTAACACTGCGAACATGGTAAGATGACATGAGTATAGCAGTCGTTAAAACACGTGTGTACTGGACGTTGACTCAGTGAACTCTGCCTCGTTCTCGTGGAAAATGTACCAGCGTGCTCTACTTGGATGGTAGCAGCAGGCTTGTAAGGGAGAAGTCAGTAAGCAGGGTGACTAGGTGTAAGGAAGGGTTAAGGAGTGAGAATTGTCTTTTACACTGTAGGGAAGAGGAAGGTTTAATATAGTGCTGAAGAGAATGGTAGTAGTGGTTTTGGTTTTGTGACCTAAATATTTGGTCAGTACAAAGAGGTACCCTGCCAGTGGACGGAGTGCTCGTATATATGTATATATGTATATTTTTATTTTATTTTTATTTTTCTAATTTTTAATAATAAATATATTCATTGTCTTTTTTCATGTAACTCTCCTACTTGAAGTTCTTGTTTTTATCTTATGTTCCTGCACTTTTTCAGGGAGTAAAATGTCGGGTTTTTTAAATTTTGTTGGTAGTTGTATTTTGCGTACATTTTTGCTTGTTTTCAATGTAACGTTTCAAACGATCTATTGAAAATTGTGTATGCGTGTTTGGGTTCATTTCTATTAGGAAATATTTCGGTGTTCGTTCGAGTACGATGTAAGGATCTAAATAGGGTGCTTCTAATGGTTTTCGAACGCGGTCTATCCTAATCCAAACTTTATCACAGGTTTGAAGTTGATTTGGTATGTATGTTTTCTTTGTTGATTTTTCTGTTTGAAAAGTCTGTCAGATCAAATTTTGCCATAGTTTTGTGTAGTTCTCTTGTAAAATTTTGAGTAATTGTTTCTGTATTTTCTGTACCAATCATTAGTTGTGGTAATAACATGTGTGTATCTGTGACCGCATAAAATGGAGCAGTTGGGCATACTTCGAATTCCCAAGAGGACTATTGGTAGAGCTGAAATCCAAGATTCTTTTCGGGCCATTATAGCGGCTTTAATAGTTCTATTAGTTCCGTTGCATTGTGAATGATAAGATGTTCTTCGTAGCCTATAGAATCCAATAATTTTTGACAATTCAAGGAATAGTTCGCTTTCAAATTGTGTGGCTCTGTCAGTTATGACATGTAGTGAGACACCAAAGCGAGTAATCCACGTGTTAATAAAAGCTTCTGCTACAGTTTGTGCTGTAATATTTGCTATGGGTTGTGCTTCTATCCATCGACTGGTTCGATCTATACATGTTAAAACATACCGACATGGATTTGTATAAGAATTGTTGGCACATTTTATGGTCTGTCAAAAGCCATACTTCGCGGCTTTCTATTATGCGGCGAAAGTGTAATACAGCCAAATATGCTGCTAAAAGTTTACGGTCGAAAGTGGAATATCTCGTCTGTGTTGCTTTGAGTTTTTCGAGAAAAAAACCCTATTGGTACTGGGGTTCAAACTATGACGTGAGGTAAGGCAGCATCTACTGCATATTTGCTGCTGTCTGTGACCAGTTGATACTGTGTACAAGTTGGTTGAGGGTGGGGTAATTCTGTTAGGTTACCCAGTATTTTTGTCATAGTAGAGGTTTTTTTTCCGAGGGATTTAAGGTGATTAAACTTTTCGGTATTAGTCTCATTTTCTCGGATAAGTGTAAGACTAATTTCGCAAATCCTGGTATTAATTTTCTATAAAATCCTACCATACGAAGAAATCTGCGTAGGCTTTTTGCATCTTTACAGCAAGGAAAAGATTCAATTCCTTTAACTTTATTTGCAGTTTGGATGATTCCTTTTGAGTTGATTCTAAATCCTAGGAAGTCAGGAGATGTCACATTGAAGATTGATTTGGAAAGTGATATTTTTAGGCTGTTGTTTTCTAAGATTTGAAAAACTGTGTCGATATCTTGTTTGTGGGATTGTCCGTTGTGACTGAAGATTAATATGTCGTCTATATAAATGAAAACAGTCGATATCTCGGAAAATTTTGTCCATATATCTTTGAAACGTAGCCGCTGAATTTTTTTAGTTCAAACGGCATGTTTTCGTATTGATAGAGTCCCATCGGCGAGATTACGGCAGTTTATGGAATATCATCGGGATGCATCTTAATCTGATGATATGCCAAAATCAAGTCAATTTTCGAAAATCGCTGTTTATCAGCGAGTTTATCTGTATAGGAGTTTATATTTGGGATGGGGTATCTATCTCTTTTAGTGATGCTGTTTAAGGCGCGGTAGTCTCCACAGCTACTCCAAAAAAATGGAGGTTACCGCTGCTGTGGCACAGCAGCGCCGCAGCGGTAACCTCCATTTTTTAGGGTACCAGATGTAGTGGGCTTGCCCACTCGCTGTCTGAAGGGGTTATTACACCTTCGTTTATTAAACGTTTAAATTCCTCTTTCCTCGCCGCCAGCCTTTCACCAGACAGTTGTGTGGATTTAGCGAAGACTGGGGAGTGGCTGCCTGTGTCGATTCTGTGATAAACACCACAGTACTCACGGTTTTTGTTGGTGTACGGAGAGATAATTCTTGGTGTTTATCCAGGTTTTTCTAATGAATACAGGCAGTTCAATTTCGTTTATGACCACATTTACTGGTGCTGCACCATTTAATAGTAACTTTTTTTGGTGTTAGTAACTGGGTCGTAAATTGTTCTATTTTTGCAGTTTAAGAAATCAAGCCCGAGAAGGGGATTGGTGACGTTTACGATAAAAAATGTCCAGGAAAATGACCTTCTCAAACTTGGTATCCCAATTTCAAGGTTAGCTTGGCCGTGGCAGTCTATTTTCTCACCATTGGCAGTGATTAGTGATACTGGTGTTGAGTGTAATGTGACACCGTTTATCATGGCTGCTGGTATTATCGAGATACTTGCGCTCGTATCTACAATAAATTTCAATGTTTTTGTCCTTAGCCTTGCTTTGACTTGTAGTAGTGGCGAACTCAAAGGGACGGACATGGCTCACGCTACTAGTTTTCCGAATCACTTGGTGTTGGTGTTGGTGTCGGTGGACGTGAGCTTGGTAGTATTTTTATGTTTCGCTTCCCAGGCCATGTACACCAGGGTTTGCAGGTTCTGGCTTGCTTCGTGAAGTAAATATGTGCTTACTCTGCATATCTTTGTTTTTTGTTCAGGGAAAAATGGTTTAACATCTATCGGTATCCGAACGTTGCTCTTGTTTTTGTCAATATGCTCAGTGGTAAACGCTGTTGCATTTATATTATTCAACAAGGGCATTAGTTCATCCGCTAGTTTTCCTAGTTGAGATGTGTTTAGCTCTTTCTGTGATGCAATGACTGGGGAAATTGTTGTGGGTAAGGCTTGCAAAAATTTATGAAGAACAAGCTCTTCGCCAATACCTATCCTTTTTTGCAATAGACAGCATCTCTAGAAGATATGCGGAAGGATGGCCAGTTACAATGTTAGTTGACATTAGTTTGTCGAGCAATTCCGGCTTGGTCCTTTCATAGGACTCAATCAAGGAGCATTTTAGTTCCTCATATTTCCTGCCTTCTGTGATAGTATTAACCATTACCTCCCCTTAAAAAACTCTTCAGTAAAGAAGTCGCGGATATACCTTCACTTCCGTTTGACACGGAACTGAGTTCAATAAAAAATGGAGATCGTATTCCGCTTCTCATAAATGAATCTCATGTTTTGATATTCTTTTACATAATGTTTCATGGTGGCAAGCGGTGGTGTTTCCCATTTGGGAAACCTTACGAACAGGTCATCCCTATTATATACACACGACAGTAAAATATATATATATATATATATATATATATATATATATATATATATATATATATATAAATTATATATATAATAAAACAATAAATGAATAAAATTGGCCACGTTCAGACCGCATGGGAAAAATTAATACTTGGCGCCAAGCTTCAAACTGTGAGTAAGCATTGTTTTTCGTGTTTAATGTTTCAAATGTAACGAAAATATATATATATATATATATATATATATATTACTGTCAATAAAAAATATATATGTATAAGTTCTCAGACGTTTAAGTTTGCCACGGAAAACACATGTACATGTACATTTGTTCTGTCAGTTAAAAAATAAAATAAAAGAAATTTATATCGTCTGGAACTAAAGGAAATAAATAAGTACAATGGCTACAAACGAACCGTCGATGAATTGGTCGTCCACAAACCTAACATTTCGATTATTTAAGCAACGTTGTAATCTTTACTGCTCAGTTAAAAATATTTCGTTAAAAAACAGGTCGACTACATCCTGCTACTGTCCGGAGAAGAAGGCCTTAAAGGATACAACATTACAACACTTAGTCATTCGAAAACGAGGCCGACATGAATGATCCAGAAATAATTTGGGAAAATTTCGAGGAAAAACTGCAGCCGCAATTCAAAAGGAATCAGAGAATTTCGATGACTTTGAAATGAAGGAACGCCTCATCGAGCAGGTTATATCAGGAACAAAGCACCCAGAACTCCAAAAGCAGCTTCTAGCGAAAGGCGAACAATTGACATGGTCGGAAGCTATAAACTGTGGTAGGGCACATGAAGTTTCCATAACCCACATGAGACAGTTGGCTGAACTAGAGCAGAATAAGCATGAAATAGATGCAATCAAGTACAAACAGTGTAACAGCTGCGGAGGCTCCCATCCGAGACAAAAATGTCCAGCATGGGGTACCACATGTTCCGCGTGTGGACAACAAAATCATTGGGCTAAGGTCTGCGCAAGCAAAAATAAAAACGCAGCAGGACGTTTTCTGATACGCACAACATGGAAAGATGGAGGTAATAAACCAGGACATGGAGAAGCACAAAGGGACCAGTACAAACACTGGAAACACAGCAACCGTATGCACTCAGTAAATACCTTTCAGAGGGACAATGAAAGGATTTATAACAAGTTTGAACAAATGTCTTTCGACTCTATTCAAGAACAAGGCGACAGTCGGACAGAGGTTTTCACAGACCTTGTAATCAAGCTTCCCAACCTCCCAGGCACCCATTTTCTGAAAGCTAAGGTTGACACAGGAGCCGAATTTTACGTACCTTCCGGAAGATGTTCCCACACCTAATAAGTGCAGCAGGACAGCTACTCCCCGGTGCAACAAAGGATGAACCAACATTTCTAACAGCCTATAATGGTTCTCATATTACCCAACATGGATCCGTTAAAATAGCTTGTTCACACAAAGGAATATGGAAGACCATCAAATTCTTTTTAGTGACAACAGAAGGGCCTACCATCATAGGACTACCTTCAATCAGAGATCTGAGACTGGTAACGTTACACTGTGCAATCCAGGAAACACCAGTCTCAGTACGTTCAACACAGGATCTGGTAAATATGTACCCAAACCGTTTTGACAATATCGGCGATTTTGAGGGTGAATATCACATTATCCTGAATCCAGACAACACCCCTGTCATATATGCACAAAGAAAATGTCCTATACATATGAGGGAGGAAATCCAGACCGAATTGGAAAATATGACAAAACAAGGCATCATACCGAAATGCTTCGGTTAGGTCTGTGGACGACCAATTCATCGACGGTTCGTTTGTAGCCATTGTACTTATTTATTTCGTTTAGTTCCAGACGATATAAATTCAATCCTCCGTTTATTTCTTTTCTTTTATTTTTTATTATTGTAACCGAGCCTACACCATAGGTCAGCAGCTTGGTTTATGTGCGGAAAGGCAATGGAAAGCTCCGTCTGTGTTTAGATCCAAAAGATTTAAACAAGGCCATCATGAGATGACATTACAAGACCCCAACAATGGAAGAACTTGCACATAAACTCTCTGGTGCCAAATATTTCTCCAAGTTGGATGCTAAGAATGGATATTGGTCCATCAAACTAGACACAGCCTCACAACTGTTGACTACCTTCAACTCCCCTTTTGGAAGATTCTGTTTCCAGCGGATGCCTTTTGGTCTGGTGATGTCTCAAGATGTGTTTGCCCAGAGGATGGACATGATTCTGGAGAAGTGCTCTGGCACCTTAGGGCTAGTTGACGATGTCATTGTCTTTGGAAAAACCGAAGAAGCATGATAGGAACCTCCACAATCTAATGAGAATTGCTCAAAAGGAAGGACTGTGCTTCAACCGCGAAAAGTGTGCCATCAATAAGAAACAAATTTGTTTTTTTGGCGCAATCTATGATTGCTGATCCCAGCAAGGTAACAGAAATAAACATGTTACCTAGACCAGCAAACACTACCGACCTGCAGAGAGTGCTGGGAATCATCACATATATGGCACCTTTCATTCCACACGTGTCCGATCTTACAGCACCGTTGAGAGATCTCCTAAAGAAAGAAGTGGAATACCAGTGGACAGAAAGTCAGCAGAGATCCCTCCAGCAAATCAAGGATCTAATTTGCAAAGACATGTTGCTATCATACTTCGACCCTTCCAAGCAAACTGTTATCCAAGTCGATGCATCAAGTTTGCAGGGGTATGATATGACAATTGAAAATGGAAAAGATATGGCACTAGTAGATGGATTCTGAAGGTTACCAAATAAAAAAGCTAAAGAAGCTATTGACTTGGATCTGAGGGTGGATTTTGTTCAATTTTCAACCCAAAAGCTAGCTCAGCTAAACCAAGCAACAAGTGAAGATGCCACACTATGTGAATTGAGGGACATTATTCTGAGAGGTTGGCCCGATACTCTCAGAGAAATAGGCAAGAATATGAAACCTTATTGCCCCTATCGAGACGAACTGTCTATTGAAAATGGCATATTATTGAAAGCAAACAGAATAATAATACCTAAATCGATGCAACAAGAGGTATTACAGAAAATACATTATGGGCACCAAGGGATGGAGAAATGTAAACTCCGAGCCAAAAGTTGCGTTTTTTAGCACAACATTAACAAAGACATCGACAACATAATACAACAATGTACCATTTGCCAGCAGCACCAAAAAATGCAGAGTGCTGAACCCCTAATGCCCCATGAGATTCCGGTGAGGCCATGGCAGATAGTGGCTACCGACTTATTTCACATTGAAGGTCTCAACTTTATGCTCATTGCAGACTATTATTCTAAGTTCCCATTTGTGCGAGTGTTGAAGGAGTTCTCCAATCAGGAAGTTATTAAACTGACAAAGCAAATATTTGGAGAACAAGGAATTCTAGAGAGAGTGATAAGTGACAATGGCCCACACTTCAGCTCGATACATTTCAAGCAATTCGCAAAAGAATGGGGTTTTGAACACCACACATCCTCACCTAAGTTTCCGCGGTCAAATGGCTTTGCTGTATCCAGGGAGAGAAATTGCATTAAAAAAAGCTGCCTCAAGCGGTCATGACTTGGATATGGTACTATTATGCTTGCGTTCGACTCCTTCAGATCATACCTTCCCTCACCAGGTGAGCTTATATACTAAAGGAAGTTAGCAGGGAACATCCCAGTCAAATGCACCAACCAAAACGCTAACAAGGAGAAAATAAGGGAACGACTGTATCAGAAGAAAGAAAAACAGAAGATGTACCATGATCAACATACAAAAGAACTGCCCAGACTGCCCATCGGACAACCTGTATGTGTGTTAAATAAAGAAGCAGGTGAGTGGTCTCCTGCAGTTGTCACACAATTGAACCGAGAACCAAGGTCGTACATAGTACAGACCCCCCCCCCCGGAAAACCTCTTCGTCGAAATCGACAGCATCTTAGAGTAATCCCCTCCAGAAGCATAGCACATCCAGAGATGCACTCCACTGAAATTCCGCAGGAACCTACCAGGAACGGTTCATCGAGTATAGAGACGGACAGTACACAATGTCAACAGGCACCTTTCAAACGTACACTGCATGGAGTGCCAGACACGGGCACCTATAGCAACCATACGACAGTTCAAACCACCAGATCTGGACGTGTCGTCAGACCCCCCCCCCAAAAAAAAAAGATTCAGAGATGAGACAGTTACTAACTGACTTTTTATTTTCTTTTTTATCTCATCATTGTAAATAAATTCCTTTTTTTCTCTTTCCATTTCAATTATTGAAAGAAGAGGGATGTGATAGTATGAACCATTATCCCCCCTTAAAAAACTCTTCAGTAAAGAAGTATCGGATATACCTTCACTTGCATTTGACACGGAACTGAGTTTAATAAAAAATGGAGACCATATTCCGCTTCTTATAAATGAATCTCATGTTTTGGTATTCTTTTACATAATGTTTCACTTTCTAAAATATTTATCGATATTTTAGCTACCACCTCTGCAGGCAGGGATTGTATGACAGCGTAAAATTCCATTTTCTTTCTTTCTATTCTTTTTTTAGTATATATATATATATATGTGTATCTTTTCTTTTTTTTCTTTTTTTGTGTGTAGGCAAATAAGGAGGAAGAAATATAATATTTTTGTATTTACGTCGAAGGTTCTCTTTACGACGTGAAATTGAGTAGTCACTTGTATTTTCCTGAAGATTCCAAAGTGTGTTTCATTTCTTTTCGGTCGGAGTCCAGTTTATATTGTTCATTTCTTAGTGCAAAGTTCTTTTGACGAGTTGCAGTGTTCTTTTGTAATATTTGCTGTTATCTCCTTTGAATAAGACACAACACAAATACTAATTTGAAGGATTATTTTATTTTCTGTTAATACTGCGAACATGGTAAGATGACATGAGTATAGCAGTCGTCAAAACACGTGTGTACTGGACGTCGACTCAGTGAACTCTGCCTCGTTCTCGTTGAAAAGGCAGCAGCATGCTCTACTTGGATGGTAGCAGCAGGTTGGTAGGGGAGGAGTCAGTAAGCAGGGTGACTAGGTGTAAGGAAGGGTTAAGGAGTGAGAATTATCTTTTACACTGTAGGGAAGTGGAAGGTTTAATATAGTGCTGAAGAGGATGGTAGTAGTGGTTTTTTGTTTTGTGACCTAAATCTTTGGTCAGTACAATACTTTAAAAATCGATTTTGACATTTATTTTCAATTTTCTTAAAAAAAACAAAACATTATCGTTAATTTTCTGATTATATATGGGTAATCTGTCATATTCCTGTAGACAAAATTGGCAAAATACTCTCTAATCCTGATAAAAAGGACCCGAATTTCCTTAATCACCGGTATGTTACTATTTAAACATTTTTAAATAAGAAAAACATACGCAATATAAACAGAACTTGTTTTAAACTAATAATAAACTTTTTTATTTATTGAAAACAATATACCTGATTTTGTTTTAAATTCAAAACAATATAATCACATATTTAATAATTAATAATTGAATTGTATCAGATTGGGGGGATTTTTAACACCCCTAACACAAAACTATGAATAAAATATTTAAAAAACTCGTAATTTCTCTTTTTAAAGTGTGTTGTTTATTTTCTTTGTGGAATATACTTCAAAAATAAATTATTAAAGCTGTTTAAAAAATAATAGAAATATTATTTTTTTATTAAAAGAAAACAGTATTTACAAAGTGTCTGCGCGCGTTCATGCAGCCATTTTTTTACGTAATGAAATCAATTGAATTTTACGAGTTAAATATGTTTCATTTTTTTTCACTTTAAAAATCTATTAAAATTTTTCTATTGGTTCAATTTTTAAGATATTTTCAGGGTCAATGTGAAATTTTATGCTCTTTCCAATAAACCGAATATAATATGAGTTTTTTTTTAAATTCACCCCCTCCATTTTGAAATGTCTATTAAAATGAAAATAATTAATTTTTTTACCTCAAATTTATATATCACAAATTGAAGATAAAAGATCAATAAATAAAATAAGCTAATTTAAAACAAGAAAAAAGAACAGTTATTTACCTGTAAAGTCCAAATTGTTAAACTCATTTTTTTTTCAAATTCACTCCATTTAATAGGAAAAACTTTCACAATCCATTGTTTTTACTGCTTTGCGGAACTAGTACACTTCCCCATATACAAATTACATTTTTCAATCAAAACATTTCTCAAATACTTTCACAAAGACGGTGTTACAATATTTTTTATTATAATGGGGTATGATCTCTCACAGTCGGAGATTCTATTTATAAATGATGCCACTAGGAGCTGACGAATCGAATTAATTCACGTTCTGCTACCAACCAATCAGAAACCAGAATTGCTCCATAAATATTAAACCTTTCTGTAGCAATTTTGCATACGTTTTCTTTGTGTCAACACGGGAAGAATCTTTTGCTTTAAATTCCAACTCTATAACTGTCTACTGCAAACCAGTCACCTCCCAGGACTTGTGTAGAACAACGAACCACCGGAAACTGTTCTGAAGGAATAAAATATATTAAATCAAAAACTCATGCATTTCTTTAAGAAAATAAAAAAATATCAAAAATCGGTAGAGTGTATTTTTTTAACGGCAAAAACTGATAAGTGGAATGGGATCATTTTTCCTCTACGGTGGCCCATATTTAACAAACTTTTGTTTAGAGCACGCAATAGAAAGAGACATTAATTCTGGCGCTTAAAGCCACCGAATATGTCAACTCGAAAAGCAGACATTTGTCTCCCTTTATTTCAACTATGAAAAACATCTGATCTTGCGTTTGTTTATCCTTGCTTAAAAAATATTTTATTTAAAAAGGACATTGACTATAAAATATAAATGTGAATAAATTTTTAACAATGAAGAATGGAAGCACCCATTGATTAGTATTTTTTATAGGTAAGTGATTTTTGGAATATATATATATATATATATATATATATATATATATATATATATATATATTATCGAAGTAAGTTAAAATTCGTTGATTTTCTTTAAATCTTTTTTAAAGAAAACCGATTTAAAAACAAATATTGCATAATTTGCTATTAAACCTGTTATGTTTTTAAAATTTGGTCTTTGCTCCTTTAATTGAAAAAAAATAGGGTTTGACTTACATTTTTCAAGTATAAGCTTCGAAAGATAGGAGATCGAATTATTCAAGTGTTTATCATACTTATAATAAATACCGAGCCTAAGAGCCGTTACAAAATAACCATCAGTATGAATAGCCACGTGAATCCAGCAGAACCCTTTCCATTTGACCAACCGAAGTTATGGGAAAAATGGTAATGACGGTTCAATCGTTACCGTACAGTGTCCAGCTTTGATGAAAAACCAAGTCCTTGTCAGGCGAACTCGTTAATATATTGTATGGATGATGAAGCCGAAGACATTTTCGACACTTTCAGACTTGCACTCGAGAAAGCCCCAAACTTCAAAATAGTGGTAGCCAAGTTCAATGACCATTTCAAAGGTGACATGAATATAATTTACGAACGGGCCAGATTCAACCGAAGGTGTCAAGAAGAAGGTGAGTCTATTCATTCATTCATCACGAATGTCCACACACTAGCTAATTGAATGCCTACTAGACACCAACCTCGGGTGCCTTCGGTCTCTCTGCACAGGTGTTTATCAGGAACTCTGGTATGAGGATACTTTCAATTTTTAATTTAAAGAAAACCCTGACCAAATATTCGAATTTAAATGAGAATGAAAAACAAACTAAATCATCAAACTGGCAGGATGTCGCTCAGCATGAAAAGATCCCCTCAGCATAGGCTAAGCACTGGGTCATATGAGGAAAATAACGGTTCACCTTCTCCTTGTGATGTTTCCACAAATGAAAACACTAAGCTGAACACTCCACCAGACCAGTCAAATTCTAATTCTAGAATCCGGCAAGACCAAACAAGAACCACTAAGAAAAAACACTATAACCAAGTCAAGTGGTCTCTTTTTTTTTTTACACAGTGATCACCACTTATCAAGACCCGGAAGCCACTCAGGGATAAGGGTTATTGCAAGTACATTAAGTTAGTGAGGAGATTTGCTGAAGTGTTTACTTAAGGGGGCGGTTCATTAGGAATTTGTTAACATTGGACTTGAAGACATCCAAGTTGTAGTCCGGAGGGAAGCAGGCAGACGAAACAGAGTTCCACAGGCGTGCAGTTCTAAGAAAGAAGCTTTGTTCATGGAATCCGCATTTTGATTTAGGCACAGATATAGAGTGGGGGAAATTTTTCACGGTGGATTCAGCTAGACGGGTGTTTTTCGTGAAAGATTGGCGAGGGGGGACCAGAGATTAGAGTTCAGACGAGCATCTGCCATGGAAATAACGATAAAACAAGGACAGGCTCGCAACGTCTCTTCTGTGGGAGAGAGGTTGCAGGGTAGAGAAAAGGGCATCCCTCACTAAGCCACGAAGTCTATTTTGTACTCTGTCAAGGCAGGATAGGCTGTTTTTAGCAGCTCCTGCCCAGATATGGCAACAGTATTCCATCCTTGGACGTACTTGGCTTTTATATAGATAGAGAATTGCATCAGTAGTGAGATATCTTCTGGAGCGGTAGAAGGATCCCACCATCTTTCCAGCGACCTTGGCAACAGACTTGATGTACGTGTTCCATTTCAGATCAGGAGTAAAGGTCAAACCCAGAAGCTTGTCAAAACACGGAGCCTCACCCAGACGAGAGCCATCCATCACAATTGATGCCAGCTGGGGATCAGAGCGTTGATGATGTTGAGGAGAAAAAAATTATTCTTCACTCCCAGCCAGCCTGAATGATCGGCCCATCATCGGCCCATTACATAACCGACGATCAGCCGACAAACACTGTAATGGGCCGATGATGGGCCGATCATTCAGGCTGGCTGGGCTGTTTCGCATACTCCAGGTATGAGAAATGGGGGAGAAAAAACACAGTATTCGAGGATCAAATAAAAACTTCACCTTTACCAAAAGAAAAAAACATCACAAACCACAACTAAGAACTTACTTTCAATTGTATCGCAAATGCATAAATATCTCCCAAAAGATGTTAGAGAGTCAATTGAGAAGAAAGCTTTTAGTGAAGCAGCGATTGATTTTACCAAATCTAACACTGCTGAATATGCCCAAACTCAGTGGAATAGGGAGGAAAAATGGATATTGATTTGGTCAATGGAATACGCAAAAATAAAATACACAAAAACTCACAGACAGTTGTAAGCAATGCTAAAAGATTTTTAAGCACCACTGCTCAAACAAGAAGGGGATTGAGAAGGAAAAGTTTACATGCAAGAAATCTAATTTCCTGAGAAACAATGTCTTTTCTGGTGAGCAAATATCACAGCTAAAAAAAGATGTCCATGAAATGGCTAAAAACAACATTTGCCCAATCAGCAATCCCCTCCCTATACCCAAGATCTGCCAAACCAAACAAGAAGACACTACAACAAATTCTCACCTAACACAGCTCCCTGAGACAATGCCAACAAGTCCAAGGCTTAGAGGTCTACCAAAAACAAACCAGAAATATACACGACATGCCACTCCATCAAACAATGCAACATCTCCCCAGGAATCACTCCCAACAAACCCAACACAATTTAAATATAGGCAGACATACCAACAGTATGTTCCACTTCAACATGTGACATCTGACGCGGAGCAGTTGGAACTAGAGGAAGAGCTGACAAACAGAATAGAAATAGCACGATGTCTGGCTGTTGAGGATCGTCCCAGACTGGTAAAAATTAGTATGAATAAAGCCTTCAAGGTGCTTGTTTCAAAAGTCAACGATGCCCTCGAAAGAATCACTCCAATTAACGCACCATTGAGTGAAATAAACCATACAACATACGGGGCAGCATGGTTTATTCAATTAAAACTCTTACCCAAACATCAGGAGAGTAAAAGAGGAAACATAAAGGCTAAATCATATAACCCAGCCTGGAAACGTAAACTCCAGCAGAGAATAGACAGATTCCGAAAGGAAACTGCCCATATATACGCATTCCTATCCTGTGAAACCCCAGGCAAAAAACTAAATAAGAAGGTGAATAAGTTGAAAACTTATTATTCCCTCCTAGAAAACACAGCTAAGAGCTAAGTTGGCAGAACATCAGGCTCAGATAAAAGCCTAAGCTGCACAAATAAAAAATAAAACCAAAAACTTTGAAGCAAAAAGGATAAATAAACTTTTTGCAACAAACCCAAGAATTGTCTATAGGAGCCTCATTAAAGATGAAATAAAGGTGAGATCCCCACCAACACAAGAAGTTGAAAATATGTCAGCTTTAAAAATTACCAAGGAGGCTATCTCCACGAAGGTAGCCCAATGCAGTAATTTCAAGACCCCAGGAATAGACCAGATACCAAATTTCTGGCTGAAAAAACTGAGCGCACTTCATCATCACTAAGGCATTCAATAGAATCATCAGTGGAGATGAAGAGCCGCATCACTTATTCCCAAAAATGAGGACACCCACATGGCTAGCAAATATAGATCAATCTGCTGCCTCACAACAACCTAACAGGGATAATCGCTGATGCAACATACGACCATCTGATTGCTGGTGATTACCTTGAGAGTGAGCAGAGTGGGTGTACGAGGAAAAAGCTTGGCACAAAAGACCAACTCCTTGTAAACAGAACCATATTAGAAAACTGCAGAAGAAGACAAAGAAATCTGTCAATGGCCTGGATTGATTACAAAAAGGCCTTTGACAGTAAACCTCATTCCTGGATACTTCGCTGTTTGGAGTTGTACAATGTGCACACTGATATTACATAATTTCTTCAAAAACAAATGGCCAGATGGTGCACATCAATTACATTACAGCACAGGAAGGAAGGATACAGACCCCAAACATAAAGATCAAGCGAGGAATATTCCAGGGAGACAGCCTCTCACCGCTATTTTTCTGCCTCACAATGGATCCACTAAGTAAGCTACTTAAGCGATCCAATGCTGGATACAATCTCAGCATGGGCAGAAAGAAGGAAGAAAATAAAAGAGTAAACCATCTACTCTTTATGGACGACTTGAAACTCTATGCAGAATCCGAGAAACAACTTGTCTCTCTGATAGGCATTGTTAAAACTTATACAGAGGGCAACTGCATGGAATTTGGATTCGACAAATGCGCTAAGTGCACCATAAAGAAAGGAAGAAAGACAACATCAGAACATCTTAATCTTGACAATGGCTCTATTGAAGACCTTGAAGAAGATGCTGTCTATAAATACCTGGGAGTAGAGGAGAATGAGACGAACATGGAAAGATGAGAGAAAAAGTGCAGAGAGAATACTTCAAGCGACTTAAAAAAATTCTCTCGTCAGAACTATCACCAAAAAACAAAATTACTGCCATCAATCAATTGCCAATACTCGTCGTCTCTTATGAATTTGGCATAATCAATTGGCCACAAAACTGCAGCAATAGCCTTGATGTAAAAACTCGGAAAATGCTGGCCCTTCATAAAGTCATTAACAAACATCAGTGCATGGACAGGCTGTACTTACCACGGAGAGAAGTTGGTTTAGGCCTCACTGAAGTAAACCACACATGCCGAGCTTCAGTGGTAAGCATGGGCCAATATATCAAATGTTCTTCTGACCCCAAAATAAAAATGGTGAATGAATATCACACCAAATGTTTGCCCCAGCAGACATCAACTCGGTGAAAATTTCAGTGGTAACACACTGGACAACACAATAGAAGAATATGACAACCCAGCAACCCTAATCGCCCGAAAGAAGATAAAGGAGTATACAAAAAGGGAACTGAAGACACGACTAGAAGGATGGCAACAACATAAGAGAGCAGGCAGGTTCATGGAAGAACTGAATAAGAGCTACATTGACAAGGAGGCCTCACTACAATGGCTTGAAAGTGACAAATTTCCATTTGATGAAGAACGATTAATTATAGCTGCACAAGACCAAGGCTTACTCACAAATTGATTTAAGAAAATGGCTGGTCTACAAAAAAACGACGAATGCAGATTCTGTCACTCACGGCTTTCCACAACAAAGTATGTAAAAATACTTACATTGGAAGATCTGTGGAGAGATAAGTCGTCGAACATCTGGGACCATGATCCACCACCGATAATATCAAATGGAAAAGTGACAGTGTTCTACGACAAAGACATACAGGCAGGCAGATACATAAAAGACAAGACCATCAAGCCAGATATAGTAATATATAACAAGCCCGAAGGGACTGCACTCATTATCGACGTCACAGTTCCAAACGACTTTGGCCTTAAGAGAGCAGAACGGGGAAAGATAACAAAATATCAGGACCTAAAAATGATCTATAAACAACATGGTCTCTGAAAGAAATAAACATTATACCGGTTGTGATAGGAGCAACTGGTTTAATAAAAAAGACCCTTCAAAAATAGAAGCAATCCCTGGAAAACAAAGCTGTAAGGAAATACAGATAGCAGCCATAAAGGGAACAGTGTCTATTCTTAAAAGAGCCCTCGGATATAAATTTAAACTGTAATAGAATCAAGTGTTAACCCCAGGAAGGAGCCCCTTGATCTCTTCAAACTAACAAAAGTAAAATAAAAAAAAAGCTAAAAACTGCAATTTTCGAGACCTGCATAAGAAATTACCTCGTGACAGAATTGTAGTTGGGTGCACAGATCATAAGAAATTATCACTAAGTCTGCAAATGTTGCCAGACCTCACCTTGGATGAGGCCATCAGACGCGCACGACAGAGTGAAACAATAAAATCACAATAGCATCTCATGTGGTCTCCAGAACACATCGTTGGTGAAGATCCAGCTGGCAGTAATATTGCAATCTACTTCGTTAGTGACAACAGAATTCGCAGACAAGGTCAGAGTAAAACACATGACTAGACCCGAACGAGAATTTCACGATGAGACTCGACAAAAAATAATAAGCACATGCAATAGCATAGACCAGAGTGACAAAGCGCAAAATCAGAGACGTGCGTGCGCCGCCATTTCATTCACCTGCCATAATTGTGTTGCCGCATGAGAAGGCTGCATGAAATTAAACCTAGCTTAAATGACCGTGAAAGCAATCAGCGTGTGCACCTTGTTGTCCTGACGATACCTTGGTGAACCGATATCATCATCAATGAAATGCCACTGAAATTCAAGCTGGACTCTGGGGCAGACGTGACCACGATTCCAGAACACATCTACAAGTTAAGGAGAGCCTTACCAGATCTCTCGGATACCCACAACATCCTCCATGGTCCAATATTTATTCCACTGGAATGGTCACTACAACTGTCTCACATGAAGAGCTTTCAACAGAACACCGGATGCTTATTATCCCCAATCTCGATGAGCCGCTGTTAGGAAGGCCAGCCATCGAAGCATTTAAGCTCGTAACTGTCCACCCATACTTGCATACCATCAGCAGCCAGAAACGACCATTCGACCAAAAAAAAAATGCCAGACCTATTCACAGGCCTAGGCACTTTTGGGGAGAAATATACTATATTGTTACATTCAGATGCGAGTCCATACTGACACCACGATGCATACAACTACCCGTGATGGAGAAAACACAGGCAGACTCCAGAGAATGAAAAGGCTGGGGGTCATAAGCAAGATTGACACATCAACCGAATGGTGTTCCCCCATGATTGTAGTACCAAAAGCAAACAGGACAACTTTCGGCCCATTCTGTTCATAACTCCATTTGAACAATACCAATTTAACCGCCTCCTGTTTGGTATTTCATCAGCAAGTGAAATCTACCAGAGGCGCATGTCACAAGTACTAGAGACCGAAATTGGATCAATATGCATGCAAGATGACATGTTAGTATATGGAAAACATCAACAAGAACATGATGCCCGGATGAAAAATACACTACAAAAAAAATCAGGCTTTACACTCAATTCCGAAAAATGTGAAATATCCAAGTCATCAGTAAAATTTCTTGGACATATACTCAGTGCTGACGGCCTACGACCAAATCCAGAAAGGTTTACTTGAAAGTGACAAATTTCCATTTGATGAAGAACGATTAATTATAGCTGCACAAGACCAAGGCTTACTCACAAATGGATTTAAGAAAAGAAATGGCTGGTCTACAAAAAACCGACCAATGCAGATTCTGTCACTCACGGCTTGCCACAACAAAGTATGTAAATACTTACATTCGAAGATCTGTGGAGAGATGCAACTAGATAAGTCGTCGAACATCTGGGACCATGATCCACCACCGATAATATCAAATGGAAAAGTGACAGTGTTCTACGACAAAGACATACAGGCAGGCAGATACATAAAAGACAAGGCCATCAAGCGAGATATTTCAAACACCAACGAACATGACAGCAACCCGCCGGTTTCTAGGGATGGTGAATCCATTAGGAAAATTCATCCCAAACATAGCAGATATGACAAAACCATTAGGGGATTTATTGAGTCAGAAATACGTGTTTGTGTGTGACAATGCACAACAGGATGCATTAACCTGTGCTATGTTTGTGCAACCCATCAAATGAGATTGTGGTTTCTAGCAACGCTTCATCTAACGGTCTGAGAGCAGTATCTTACAACGACAGGGTGACATAAAATTACACCCAATCACCTACGCCTCACGAGCCATGTCAGAAACTGAAACTCGTTATGCCCAAATAGAAAAGGAGGCCCTAGCAATAACATGAACTTGTGAACGCTTTTCAGGCTATCTTGTTGTTCACAGTGGAGACAGATCACAAACCACTGCCGCCACCACTAGGTAAAAAGGACCTCAATGCATTTCCAGCAAGAATACAGATGTTTTGAATACGTTTAATGAGATATGGATACATAATCCGCTATATACAGCTGATGTTCTGTCAAGAGCAGTATCCAGTAATGGACCCACAAACAAGAGAAGGACCTTGAAGAGTTACCTGACACAGTAAAACATCTGAGAGAGTTGAAGGAAGCCACTAAAACTGATGAAATCAGCAACTACATATTACAATATGTAAGAAACGGCTGGGCATCGAAGGACCAGGTCCCAGCATCGATTAAACTCTATTGGACCTACCACAGCAGCATCACGTGAGAATAGACTATTGATGTATGGCATATGGATCATAATCCTATCACTGCTGAGACCGACCATCATTGTGAAAATCCACTCACTCCGGTCATCAGGAAATAACCAGGTGCAGACAAATAGCTCGCCAATCCATATGGTGGCCAGGACTATCTGATCAAATCAAAGGACTGTAGAAAACTGCGCAAGATACGCCGAGCTAAGACGTCAACCACCTGAACCCCTCATGACAACTGAGTTTCCGACAAGACCATGGCACACTCTAGCCTCTGATCTGTTTGAGTTGAAAGGTAGCAGATATGTCATAGTTGTCGACTACTTCTCTCGATATGCAGAGATGTCCATGTTTACATCAATGACTTCCAGTGCAATAATACAGAGCTCCAAAGCTATTTTTGCCAGATATGGAGTACCCGTCATCCTACGAACAGACCCAGGAAGCCAATACACTTGAAAATAATACAGATCTTCAAAGCTATTTTTGCCAGACATGGAGTACCTGTCATTCTAAGAACAGACCCAGGAAGCCAATACACTTGAAAAGTCTTTGCCAAGTTCGCAAATGGCAGTATGTTACAAACAGCCCTCGCTATTCCCAAAGCAATGGAGCTGCTGAGGCCGGTGTAAAAACAATGAAAATAATGCTAAAAAAGGCAAAACACCCATATCTTTCTTTGCTTGCACACCAATAGACTGTGGGCTTAGCCCCAGGGAACTGTTAATGGGCCGACGCCTGATGACAAATATCCTGACTAACCCTGATCTATTAAACCCCAGATGGCCCTATCTTGAGAGTTTTAGACAGAGGAAAAAGTACCCGAAGACCCAACACCGACTCATGCACTGCCTATAACATAAAGCTAAAGAGCTAGAACCACTCGAAAATGGCACACCAGTATGGGTCAGAAGCTTTAACCTTCCAAACCAAGAAGGCATTGTTATTGTAACAGCAAACACGTTAATATATTCTACAGACTAAAGAAAATAATCCGACGCAATCGACGACACATCGTACCCAAAGCACCAGAAATAGTTGAGGCTCACAAATTGGAATCCCATGAAGACGGTCATCCACCAAGGGAAGAAACCGTCAGAACAGCATACCCCACCCTCACCTCTCAAAAATATACAACAACCAGATATGGACGTCAGTAAAGACCACCTATCAATCTAGACATATATATATATATATATATATATATATATATATATATATATATATATATATATATATATATATATATATATATATATATATATACAGGGTGCCCACAAAGTCTGGCTACATTATGTAGCCAGACTTCCACAAAAAACAAAGTCTTGTTACATAATGTAGCCAGACTTTATGGACACCCGGTATATATATATATATATATATATATATATATATATATATATATATATATATATATATATATATATATATATATATATTAATTAACGATGCATTTGAACAGTACTAGCTCAATATTTAACATTTAACAAATCAACATATTTAACAAATCAACATAGCTGTCTCCCCTCTAATCTTAGAAAGGTCCTCGTGGACAACACAAGGATTTTGCAACGAGAAAGTAATTGTAAAAAAATAAAAACACTTGAAGCACTATATATAAAAACCCAGCACTCATCTATAAATAGCATTAATTTTGAAAGTAGCAATAATGTGCTGAAATGTTTAGCATAACCAGTATACGACTGGTTTTACTACTTTTACTTTTATCATCCTAATTTTTAATTGAGTTTTTTTATCACTCGTAAATGTATATTTTAATCGACTTTTCATTGACTCTTTTTATTTATCAAAGCATAGGAATTGCTGAAAGATAATGTAGGAAAACATGAAAAGCAAATTGATGAGAAAGGGTTGCTTCTGGTGACGTCAAAGACATTCATTTCACTGACAATAGACGGTTTGTCTGCCTCGTCAAAAGCTACTGAAAGCAGTAATAGATAACATGAAGAAAAAATTAATTGTTGATGAACATCTTAAAGCAACAGTGATCAAGAAAACTTTATTGAACTTTTCAACTTGATTGTTGATGAACATCTTAAAGCAACAGTGATCAAGAAAACTTTATTGAACTTTTCAACTTGATTGTTGATGAACATCTTAAAGCAACAGTGATCAAGAAAACTTTATTGAACTTTTCAACTTGATTGTTGATGAACATCTTAAAGCAACAGTGATCAAGAAAACTTTATTGAACTTTTCAACTTGATTGTTGATGAACATCTTAAAGCAACAGTGATCAAGAAAACTTTATTGAACTTTTCAACTTGATTGTTGATGAACATCTTAAAGCAACAGTGATCAAGAAAACTTTATTGAACTTTTCAACTTGATTGTTGATGAACATCTTAAAGCAACAGTGATCAAGAAAACTTTATTGAACTTTTCAACTTGATTGTTGATGAACATCTTAAAGCAACAGTGATCAAGAAAACTTTATTGAACTTTTCAACTTGATTGTTGATGAACATCTTAAAGCAACAGTGATCAAGAAAACTTTATTGAACTTTTCAACTTGATTGTTGATGAACATCTTAAAGCAACAGTGATCAAGAAAACTTTATTGAACTTTTCAACTTGATTGTTGATGAACATCTTAAAGCAACAGTGATCAAGAAAACTTTATTGAACTTTTCAACTTGATTGTTGATGAACATCTTAAAGCAACAGTGATCAAGAAAACTTTATTGAACTTTTCAACTTGATTGTTGATGAACATCTTAAAGCAACAGTGATCAAGAAAACTTTATTGAACTTTTCAACTTGATTGTTGATGAACATCTTAAAGCAACAGTGATCAAGAAAACTTTATTGAACTTTTCAACTTGATTGTTGATGAACATCTTAAAGCAACAGTGATCAAGAAAACTTTATTGAACTTTTCAACTTGATTGTTGATGAACATCTTAAAGCAACAGTGATCAAGAAAACTTTATTGAACTTTTCAACTTGATTGAGGAAAGCACTTGTAAAGTAGAAGAAATACAAGTTGCCTGGATTGCAGCTGAAGAACGACTTGGCAAATTCTGTCATATCTTGCATCATGAAATCAGTGTGAATGACTTTATAGACTTTATGGAAGATGTTCTGAGGAACTACTGTAATTGCAAAAAAATTGATGCCACAAAGTAAAAGTGTAGAAAGAGCAAAAAACATCACCAATAATAAAGCAATAACCTTGGCAGAGGCAGAAAGTAGTTTAGTCTTAATAGCATTAAATGTTTTTATCCATTTACAGTCGCATTCCAATACAAACTGAATGTAGTTTTCTAAAATGCCTGCCATTAATTTGGATATGTGTACATTCGTTTTCCACTCATGTCTATTATAGTGAAATTACAAAACTGATGGAATTTTTAAAATTGCATATGACTACACTAAATAAGATTCTACTAAGCTTCATTTAATATATATTCTTCACTAATACTACAGAGATCAAGATCAATTATTTTTTTTTTTAAATGAAAACAATAAGAATGGAGTAAAAAAATATATTTATTTCTATAAAAGATTGTATTAGGTTTTTATATTTTTATATGCATATGTATATATTTTTATATGTATGCATGGGTATATATTTTTATATGTATGCATATGTATATATTTTTATATGTATGCATGGGTATATATGTTTATATGTATGCATGGGTATATATTTTCATGTTTGTTTCATTTTACAAAATATTAAAAAAAATAGGTAAATTTTTTTTCTGGAGCAGCGTTACAAAGCACGTGTGCGAAAATCATCAGCAGCTGTAGGATCGCTGGCTTGTGAATATATTAGCAGCAGCAGAGGTAAAGCATGTATGCAAATTAGCAAATGTGCATTACAAGAAAAGGAGAGAAAAATACACTTTGTTATCAAGGGCAGAAGTGAAATGCAAGTTGGGAAAGATGGACGTGTTAAAACGAAGGGGAGAATTTTTTTTTTCTGAATCAGCATTTTCACTATTTAGTTAAATGTAGGTTTAGTGCATAAATATTTTTTTACTTTTAGGGGTCAAAGGTCAACAGCCACAAGGATATCACGGCAAGTCAGGAACAATAATTACATCGATTAAAAAAAAGAACTTGATCGCTTTAAGGTGAAAACAAAAGTGAGAAAAACATGCATTTATTAAAATTACTGTCGGCAAACAGAAATATGTCACGCTACATGAAAGATTCTTTCTCTAGGTAAACACATAAGAAATGCAAGTGTCACATCATATGGCAAATAAATATCTTACATGGTTAAGGATAAAATAATTTTCAGACAATCTGAATTGGAAACGAGACAGACAAGATGTCTGGCCGGCTGCGTCTCTCAGTTCCTATCCTTAAAACAACAAAGAAAAACTGATTAAGACGTAATTACTTAATTAAATATTTATTTGATTTTCCCTCCCAATAAATAATTTCTCTTTATGTAAAAAATTTGAAAACCAGCAAATTTTCATTGTGTTTCACTACATGTGTAATTTTTATTTTTTAGTTTAGCTAAAGTGAGGGTCAGGGTTCAACAACCACAAGGATATCACGGCAAGTCAGGAACAATAATTACATCAACTAGAAAACAAAGAAATTGATCGCATTAAGGCGAAAACGCAAGTGAGAAAGAACTATGCATTTATTAAAATTACTTACATGTGCATATTATTCACAACTTTTAATAAAGAACCTTTACTGATTGAAAATAACTATTTTATCTTATAAAATTGTTGATATAAACATGTTTTGTTATAAAATTTCGTTTTCTTTAATTTTTCATCATAAAAATTCTGTTTATGTCTTTAATAAGCACTTAATAATTGGTGACTGTAATATGCATTAATGATTAATTTATTTCCTTTATAATAAATATGCACGCCACAGTGTATTCCTCTCCTACTTAACTTTATTTCACGTTTTCGCTCCTCGAACAAAATAAAAAGGTTAAGAAATGATTTAACATTTAATGTTGTCATATCACTGGTGACTTGGATGGGCGCATTTACACGACTGGTTTTGTTGATGTTTCCAAGCCAACTGATTTAGACATGAGAAAAGTGTGTTAGAAGGTCAGTAGAATTACACATCATACAAAATATTTTCATCTGATAATAATAGATACATTTATTCTAAGTAGAAAGATTCGTTCACATAAATATAAAACAGCCCCACAAAATATAACGACTACACAACTATCTACATCAAGTCTGTATATGACTAATTAGTTTATAATTGTTGAATAGCTTTTGTAGAAGTGCGGAAATTGAGGAATAAAGCTGCATTATCTGGAAAACGCTTTCGTTTCAAAATCATGGTGAGTGTTCTTCATAGGCTTCAGTTGTTGGTCCGATTCCTCTGAAGACATCACATGATTTTAACTTGGCAGAATACATGGGTCGGTTGCCATAACCTTTGAAAGTGTAGTGGCATCTGACTCGTCTGTTTGCCCCTATTTGCTGTCCTTAAATCATCTACATCAGAGTTACCTTCTCCTAGATGCATGTCTTTACTAAGTCGAAAGATGCATCTCTCCTAGTGAATTAATGCATCACCTGTACATTTTTTATGATCCAGCACAGTACATACAGCAGCTAACCTTCTCAATTAGTCACCCATATGGTGCTGGCCAGGCTCATCATTGCTTAACTTCGGTGATGTGGTGGGAACCGGAGTGTCAACATAATTGTGCTGTATAATAATAATAAGCTCCTGTAATTGTAGTCATAGAAGAATGCGAGCATGACGTTGCCAACAACAGGCTGCATCGTTATATTTTTGGATGTGGTGAGTCCAAGTGATTCCAATACATTAACTGGGCTTTCACCATGGCTGACAGTCGCCTCATCAATCACAGATGAAGGGCAACTAGATTTCATAACATATTGGAATTCACAATGTCGACGTTTTACAAGAATATGATGTTACATCGTTTCTTTTAATTTCATCAAAAGTTTCCTGTGGTGTACGTGATTTCAAATAAGACAACTGCTCGCTGCATGACATTTGACATGCTCCATTTAACACTTAACTAATTACAAACACTTTCAAGTGGTTTTAAAGATTTACATGAGAATAAAAACTTTGTTTTTAAAAGAAAATTATTAACACAGATTTGGAACACAATTTTTTACACAATAATACCAACACACATGTAACAAGAATATAATTTTTTAAGTTTTCAAATTTTACCATTTTAATTCTCGTTGTGGATGAAACATAAACTGATTTCATAGAAATAGAAAATTAATAAAAACAGATGCTAGATATTCACAAAATATCAAACAATACAGAAGAGCTACATTACAAAAATATTTGGTAATCTCCAAAAATACCGTTAGGGCTTACAACATGGCCGCCAGAAGAGTCACGTGATTAAATTTATCCACAACATTTACTATTAATTAAATTCAAAATATAATTCATGTAAAATTCAATTTATTGTTTATTTTCATTAAAAATATCCACATTTATTTTTAATTAAATTGAAAATAAAATGAGCATAGTTTTATGCAATACTGATTAGTTACTATTGTCAAATATTAAACTAAAATTTTCACATTTCTCCATTTTAGAAATTAGAGGATTGATTACTCATATTATTTCATTCTTCTCATCTCGTAGCATTAGCGACGTCTGCAAAAAATCCTATGTAATTTGAAACTGCAACATTCACGAGTATTTAACTTACAACTGATTTTTACCAAGTTCTCTAACTATTAAAATATTATTTCATTCTCCAGAATACTGTTCTAATCTCGTAGCATTAGTCTGCATAAACATCCTTTCTTTTCAGAGGATTGAAACATTCACGAGTATTTAACTTACAACTGATTTTTACCAAGTACTCTAAGCATAGCAACATGGGTCTTTGCAGATAATCCTAAATTTTGTTTCAAATATTATCACTATTTTTTACTACACACAGAGACTAGTACATGGGCGAATAGTTGCCTTATAGAGCTACAGGATACTTTTAGGTGTTAGTAGTTTTCTGGCACGGTAAAGAGAGCCTACCTTCTTTGCAGCGGTCCTGGCAATATTCTCAATGTAATTGTTCCAACTCATATTTCCTGTGATCGTTAGGCGAAGGAGTTTAAAAGATGTGCTTTCAAATAAAGAGTCGTTGGCCATTGCTATAGGTGGTAGAGAGGTTTCTTGTAATTATTGAATGACATTGAAGTGCCCATCCATTTTTGTTCCCATTCCATTACAGATTGGAGGTCATCCTCTAGTGTTTTCCCCATTTCTTTAGATATATGTTCATTTGTTTTCCTGTCGAGCATGTTATAGAGTGCGGTGTCATCAGCATATATACCCATCTCAGAGGCAATTTTGTCAGGGAGGTCATTTATGAATATCAGGAACAACAGACGTCCAAGGATAGTCCCTACATTTATATCATATTGTTTAGATGTACGACCGTCAAGGACAACCTGGATTTTTCTCTTAAGAAGGATTTAATTATGTTAATTATTCTACCAGTGATACCGTATGATCTAATTTTCCTAAGGAGACCCTCATGCCATACCCTGTCAAAAACCTTAGATATATCTAGAGCTACTGTTTTGCCCTCCCCGGCTTTGTCCAGTGAGTGGTATATACATTCAGAGATTACAGTTAGGATGTCTGCTGTGGAACGGGCTTGTCTAAATCCATATTGTTGGTCAGTCAGAAGTTTAGCATCTGTAAGGTGATGGACTAGAGCATGGTTAATTAAAGTCATAAATATTTTGGCAAAAAGGGGGAGGCTAATGGGGCGATAATTTAATGGGTCAGTTCTTTCGCCAGAATTCTTGAATACTGGTACCACAGAAGCAGTTTTTCAACAGCCCGGAAAGCAAGATTCATTAAGGCATTTGTTGTAGAGTTTGGAGAGAATTGGAGCTACTTCGCCTAAGCACTTTTTTAAAAGCACAGCGGGGATGATATCAGGTCCACATGCTTTTGAAGTATCATAGTTTTTTATGATAGCTTGCACCTGAGCAGAGGGTGATTTTCAGATCGTCTAGCATGGCGTATGTCCGCATAGGAAAGTCAGGTAGGGGTGGTTGGAAGGGTCCAGTGTGGAGTTTGAGGCAAACCGACTGCTGAGCACACAACTTCGTGATTAGTGCCCATTATTTACTACACTATTGTAGATTTTCCAGAAGTCACAAGTTCCTAGTTTTTGTGCTTCAATGCCTTTTTAGTGGTTTCCGTAAATTATCTCTTAGCTGTTGCTATTTCTTTCTTAACGTTACTTCTAGCTTCTATATACTTCTATCTATGTGAACTGGACTTATGTCGGTTAAATCTGCGGTATGCATGCTGCTTTTGTGTAACGTGCATCCAGGAGATAAGCGCCCGCGTGTTTGTGTGTTGTGTGGGTACGTGGGAGAGACGGATGAGGGGAAAAAGACTTACCTCGAGACCAGCTCAGCGTTATCGACCAAAAATAGAAAAGAAAGACCAAGATGGCGACCGCCGTCTTTTGTAAAGTATGATGTCTCGCAAAGTCACACGAATTCTCGGAATATGCAAATTTAGCCGGCCTAGAACGACGATAAAAGCGGGTGAGGGGAAAGACGTGGGGGAGTGACGATTGAGTTGGCTGGGGAATCGTGTGGCTGTTGCTTCTTGTGCCGTGTTGAGGATATCTTACCGTGTTAAAGAGAGAGTCGGGCGCCATCTTGAATTTTTCCTTACACTTTTTCCTTACAAGCTATTCCGGCCATTTGGCCTCTAGGACTATGACCGAGTCGAAATTTGACTTAAAGCTCATACCCGAGTTTGACAGGTCCACGTCCATCGTCGACTGGGTTGAAAGGGTCGAGCTGACGTGCGACCTTTGTGAGGTGAAAAGGGTACACACTGTAATTCCCCTGAGATTGGCTGGGGGTGCCTTGAGTGTATATCAGCAACTCAGTGCTGCCGAAAAGGGAGATGTCACCGCAATTAAAGCTGTGCTGTACAAGGCATTTGCCATAGATCCTTGTACGGCCTATGAAAAATTTGCTTCCCGAAAACTTCTACCGGAGGAAAGCGTGGACGTTTTCTTCGCTGAGTTAAAGAAACTCGCAGTTCTGTTCGGTGGAGGGGTGTCGGAGCGGACGCTCGCGTACGCATTTGTGGCGGGCCTTCCCACTCGGGTGAAGCAACTACTGAGAGCCTCAACCAGCGTTTCAACAACGACCATGGAACACTTGATGGAACGTGCTCGAGCCATCATCAAAGATGAGGAGGACCTGGGGGAACCAGTTGTGATGGCGACACAGACAGGCCAGATTGGCGCTCGGGAGATTCCGAATCAGAACCCTGCAAGCAATGGGAAATGTTTTCGCTGCGGCCGATGCGGACATTTTGCAAGGAATTGCACCAACAGGGGGCGTGTGCGCTGTTTTAAGTGTGGCGGTTTGGGGCATCTAGCCCAAAACTGTGCGGGAAACATATCAGGGGAGAGGACGTCAGCGCCGCCCTGCTCCCCGAGCAAAATTTGAACAAGGCGCAACCAGTAATGACCGTCTACGTAAACAGGATACCCTGCTCAGCACTTCTCGACTCAGGCTGTTCGCATACTATAGTGAGCGCCAGGCTGTGCCCAAGTTGGACTAAGAGGAAGATCAAAGTCACCACGATAGGAGGTGAGACCCAGACATGCTGTGGAGCTGGAACTGTCAAGATCTACACGGACACCGGTGCAGCCACTAAGATCAATGTGCTCGTGACCCAAGGAAATCTCCTGGGGTTTGACCTGTTACTCGGATACGATGCCATCAAGGCGCTGGGGGGGAGTCGCAATTCATCGGGATGGAAAGGTGCGATTCTTAGAGGCCCCAGTGTGTGCAGCGCTCCATATCGATCGGCCGGATTTTACAGTGGACTACGACTCGCGCAAGAGGGCCTGGATTGCATCTTGGAAGTGGACCGAGGGAATGGCACCGACTAAACTCAAGAATGGGGTTGCAGAGTACCCTATACCCAGTGAGGCCCGAGCAGAATACGAAAGGGAACTAAAGGCGTGGATCCAAGATGGCTGGTTAATCCCCTACCCTGAGGACAAGCTTGGGCCTCCGAAGGGTCTAATACCCTTGATGGCAATAGTCCAGCATAACAAGTCGAAAGTACGGCCCGTGCTGGACTATAGGGAGCTTAACAAGCATATTGAAGCCTACACTGCCGATGCTGACGTATGCGCCAGTAAGTTGAGGGAATGGCGTCAGAAAGGCACTAATGTCTCAATATTGGATTTGCGAAAAGCCTATTTACAGGTGCGAGTTGATGAGACGTTGTGGCCATTCCAGACAGTTTGGTTTCAGGGGCAGAGGTACTGCCTTACACGCCTTGGCTTTGGCCTAAATGTGGCACCACAGATCATGAAGACTATTGTCAACACAGTATTGTCCCAAGAAAAGCCCATGAGGGACTCAACGTCAGCTTACATTGATGACGTATACGTCAATGAAGATGTACAGTCTGCGTCGTGTGTCAAAGAAAAGTTGGCTCAGTTTGGTCTGGAATGCAAGAATCCCGAACGTTTAAGGGAAGGAGCACGTGTATTGGGATTGGATGTTTATGAAGAAGATGGCACCCTACAATGGAGGCGTGGCAGTGAAATTCCAAGCATCCCCAACCTCGTTACAAGGCGGACTGTTTTTTCTTGGTGTGGAAAACTTGTTGGTCACTTACCGGTCTGTGGCTGGCTCCGCGCAGCTGTTGGTGTGATTAAACGCAGAGCAAATTTAACAACCACGGGTTGGGATGACATATCCGATGATGTCCTACTAACTCTGATGATTAAAGAGACACTGGAGAGAGTGAACAAGAAGGACTCTGCCTGTGGGCGGTGGTGTGTTAACGGAGACAACGTAGGTGTGTGGGTTGATGCCAGTTCTTTGGCGTTGGGAGTATCGTTGGAGCAAGGAGGAAACGTGTTCGAGGATGCGTGTTGGCTGCGGCCCGTAACAGATTCTCAGCATATCAACCTGGCAGAGCTGGACGCTGTTGTAAAGGGGGTAAATCTGGCCCTGCAGTGGCAGTCTAAGAAGTTGACTTTGTACACAGATTTTCTCTGTGTCTACCACTGGGTGTCTGACACACTTTCAGGATGGACACGAATCCGTACCAAGGCAGCAAGCGAAATGTTAATACGGAGAAGGCTAGACACGCTAAAAAAACTGGTATCTGAGTATGGGCTATCACTGAGCGTCACTCTGGTGCCATTACATTGTAATCGTGCTGACCAACTGACCCGTGTACCTCACAAATGGTATGAAGCCGCGAAGATGGGAATGGAGATTACTGCTCGATCTTGTGCAGTTGCAATCGACCCATGTCAAATACAAAAAATTCATGCACAGAGCGGACATCCGGGTATCAAGAGGACCCTTTATTTTGTGAGGCGTGCATACCCAGCAGTGACCAAGATGGATGTCAGAGAGATCGTCAGAAATTGTGAGGCTTGCCAGTCTATTGATCCTGCACCAGAGCGATGGCAGAAGGGTCGCTTGGAAGTTGAGAGTGTGTGGCAGCGGCTGGCCATGGATATTACCCATTACAGTGGCAAGCCCTTTCTAACTCTCATTGATTGCGGGCCTATGAGATTTGCGGTGTGGCGGCAGATGACCAGACAGGATTCAGCAAATGTTAGCCACCTATCATCCATTTTTTTTGAGCGAGGTGCGCCGGAAGAGCTCCTGACTGACAATGATGCAGCGTTTTGTAGCCAGCAAGTCCGGCAGTTGTTAGATGAGTGGGGCGTCCGACTACGGTTGCGATGTGCGCATGTGCCGTCAGGAAATGGCATTGCTGAAAGAAGCCATCGCAGCATCAAGAGAATTGCTGCCAGGAAGCGATGTACTATTGCGGAAGCAACATATTGGTACAACATTACGCCAAAGGACGGGACGTCCCCTTCAACCGCACCTGCGAATGCTATTTACACGTACCGAGTCGGAGTGAAGGGAATCAACACTACGCAGCCAACCGACAAGGGAAAATATAACAGATATGAAGTGGGAGATCCAGTGTGGGTGCGGCCTCCAGGAAATCGGTGCACCGACAAGTTTAAGCGAGGACACATATCTGGAGTGATTAGCCAGCAGTCTGTTTTTGGTCGATGGAACCCCACGACATGTGCGAGATCTTCGCCCAGCTACCGAGGTGCGTCATACAACTACAGAAGAAAGCAGTGAAGCGTCTAGCGATGAGCTGCCGATGCACGGATTCAGTGAGCCCCTTCCAGAGACTGATAGTGATACTTCATCTGATGAGGCGGAACCAGATCCAGAGCCCGAATCTGAAACAGTGAATGTACCTCTTCGCAGAAGCACACGCACTAAAAGGCCACCCCCCCAGTGCTCTCTATGTGATCATCAGATCAGGGGGGAGTGTAACGTGCATCCAGGAGATAAGCGCCCGCGTGTTTGCGTGTTGTGTGGGTACGTGGGAGAGACGGATGAGGGGAAAAAGACTTACCTCGAGACCAGCTCAGCGTTATCGACCAAAAATAGAAAAGAAAGACCAAGATGGCGACCGCCGTCTTTTGTAAAGTATGATGTCTCGCAAAGTCACACAAATTCTCGGAATATGCAAATTTAGCCGGCCTAGAACGACGATAAAAGCGGGTGAGGGGAAAGACGTGGGGGAGTGACGATTGAGTTGGCTGGGGAATCGTGTGGCTGTTGCTTCTTGTGCCGTGTTGAGGATATCTTACCGTGTTAAAGAGAGAGTCGGGCGCCATCTTGAATTTTTCCTTACACCTTTTCCTTACATTTTGAGCAATGGCAGTTGTGCAAGTTGAAGTAAACTATTGGAGAGAGTGGGGCTTGTTATAAAATTTCCACATGGGAGCATCTGCTTCGATTGCAGTTTTGAGCCATTTAGTTGTCTCATTTGCGCACTGTTCAGCAGGCAAAGAAAAAAATTTCCCTCATGGGGCATCTCTGATAAGATCTCTGATGGCTTCCCCGTCAGCCTTTTTATAATATCTCGTTGTTTTGAGCACTGGTTCTTCAGTTTTCGCTCTAGAGTTTAAGACGATTTCAACCATTATCACTGCTTGATCAGCGTTACCAAGTGGGCTGTCGGCATTCGTTATACAATCATCAGGAACTGTGGTCAAAAACAGATCTAGAAGTGATGCGTGTTGTTCTTGCTGTTCAGGGGAACGGTTTCGAAACGTAACCATTTGTGATAGGGATTGAGATATAGAGAAGCTATGAGTTGTGCTGCCCGCTGCATCTGTGTAAGTAGAGAATCCAAGTCAGTTTTTGTGGTGGACATTAAAGTCACCAAATAAATGTACTTGTGCGCTAGTGTCAAGGGAGAGTGCTGTGTCTATGCTGTCAGAGACTTTGTTTATTATGGTGCAGTCCTGGCTCGAAGGAGAGCGGCAGAGAAAATAAAAGTAGCTAATGTTGTGTTGCATGTGTAGTCTAAAGCACATAAAGGCTTGATCATCCGATTCTAGGTTTGTTTCTCTAGTCAAGGAAATGGTATACGAATAGAAACTCCAAGTCCATGCATGTGTCTGTCAGAGTCCTTACGGCAGAGTGGGAGATATCCATGCATGTTAAAGTAGTTAGAGGTGATGGAGGAATGTAGGTTAGTCTCACTTAGTGCTAAGATATCCAGGGTATTTGTTAGGAGAAATGCTTCAACATCAGCTAAATTAGTTCTAAGCCTACGGATATTTGTGAATGCAAGCCTCAAGGGAGGAGGCAAGTTGGATTTGTTTGACCTTAAGCCTGGTTTAAGCTAATTATACAGCTTTTGAATATTTTTCTTATTATACTGTTAGTGAATGACATTTCTATAATTTTCCACATTTATATGGAATCTCTTTGTCATAATTTTTATATAATTGCTTGACACACACAACAGGTTTCTGGAGAGTCGACGTTTTATAGATTACAGATTCTTTCAATTTTTGCTGCCAAGTCCTGCTTATATGGTATAAAAGCTGCTATCCATATTACATAAGGGCAGTATTCAGAAGCGATTTGACTGTCTGTGTCTTTCTCTCTGGTGAAGGGTTTTTCTTAAACTTTCCACCTCATTTTAATATGTATTGTTATTATATTGTTATTAGTACATATTGATTTTGCTCAGTGTTTTATGTTAGTTTGTTTACATTATATAGATTGTGAGAATTGAGGTTTTGAAACTGGCTACATATTTAACAATATATAGAGTGTTATCAGAGTCTTTTGATGCTGTTAACCCCACGTGGCATAACTTGGAAAATAAAAGAGACAAAAGTTTAATTGATGTCGCATATTGAATGTTCATACATGCAAACAGAGGCATGGCAGCTGGTAGCAAATCCACTGAAGGATGGAGTAAAGTTGTCGGAATTGATATCGTCAGTAGTAAAAAGTCAATTATATTTCACAGGTGCAGCTGTCGACAGTGAACGCCCCTGCTAAAAGCAGGTCACATATACAGCCTAGATAAAAAGGAAAAAGGCGAGAGAGGCTTGCAGTCAGTTGGCAATCAACATCACACAAAGTATACAAGTTTAATAAAAAACTGACTGCAAAACATCCGTTTCGTTTGGCGCCATTTTTTACCAGTTATTCTAACAAAGAATAAGGAAGCCTGAACGAACGATAAACACACGATAAAGAAATTTTCTGTGAAGTTCAGCAATAATTTTTTTATCCTCGTGTTTCTGCTCAAATATATATATATATATATATATATATATATATATATATATATATATATACGCATGTGACGCACATAATATGGCAAAAACCATATATATGCCACAACTTTTTACGCTCATTATTTTTTTCTCTCTTTCGTGTTAACAAAAATTCATTTTGAGTTGCTTTGTTTTCTTGTTCTTTCGTCAGTAGCATACTATTGCTATAATGAAGCAGCATCTATTTTCAAAAAACCCGGGTGACCGGAGCAGTGGAAAAATGCCAGATTGGTCTACTAATCACAAGCGGCCAAGTCGGATAATTCACGAACAGATTAATGTTAAACATGAAAGTTTAACATGGGTAGACTTGAAGAGGCCCCTATTTTACATTTTATTATACTATCTTTTACATTGCTAAGGAACAACATTCCGAAAGCTAAGAAAAACTGATAGAGAAAATAAAGTTCATAGATTCTAAGATTGGAGAAAAAACAGTCATGTCTCATATTAAAGAACGTCAATCAAGGAACGATTCATCCATGGAACAATATGGAGGAGTTGACATCAATGGGAAAGGCTGGGTAATAGTTCGTATTATTTGGATTCTTCGGACTAGTATTGTCATCCTATGTGTAATTTTTACAAGGTTTTAGTCGATGTGACCTCCGACCTTCTTCAGTGTATTTTGTCGAACTCGGGGAATCTGCACGGAATTTCAAACAGAACACTTTAGTTTATCCACGAGGGGTGGCATGCTCTTATTCCGTCAGCCATGACTGTGGAAAAGTCCTAAATAATTCGCAATTGTACTTTGAGTGTCACCCGCACTGAGGATTGGACCTTCAACCCACGTGCACATTCCCGAGTTCAATAGAAAGGTTTCAGAGTCTGACAGAAAGATTCCTAAGTTCGACAACGTATACCTGAAGAAGGTAGGAGGTTATATTGACCGAAATCTTGTGAAAATAACACCTAAGATGAGAAAAATAGTCTGAAGTATCTAAACGAATATATATTAAAAAAATACTGAGGATTGGCATGCTGTTATGAAGTCACTAAAGACGTATCCGCTTCCCACAGTAAACGGAAAGACATTTTAAAAGACATACCATTGATGGAGAGTAGAGTCATGACACATAGCATAATGACTAAACTTGCAAATAGTTTGGATGCGATTTATCCCCTATTTGCATCACTTGCAGATGTCAAAGACAAAATTACGATTTGTACATAAAGTTATGAATAAGTTTGGAAGTAGGGTAAGGGAAACAAGGAAAAGTTTAGTTTTTAAAAGAATATTCTTTTCAGTAAAAAGAGATTATAAACTTTATTATTAACTTGAGCAGTATGCACGCACGGTAGTCATTTAAAATTATCATGCCGTTACCATCAGATGGTTTCCACCATTCATCAGGTTTTCCCAATATTAAAATATTTCAAAAAAGAAAAACAAAACATTATTTATGATAAATGGGGTCAGGTTGTCAGCATTGATATTTTCAGTGGCGAAAGCTCAACTATTTGACATACACAACTTTCAAAGGTGAGCGCACCTGCTAAAAGCAGGTCACATATATAGCCCCGAGGAAAAGGTAAAAGAAAAGAGAAGCTTACAGTCAGCTGAAAATCACCATTACACGTGTGGCTCCATCTCACCCCCCGGCCCATACTCTCTTTCTTTAGCATATGAGGCAGTAAAGAAACAGAAAATAAGTTTTTATATTTTTATACAAAAACAAAATGTACAAGTTTTTTTTCTGGCTGATGAAAGATGTACTGCGCAACATACGTTTCATTGGATAGCAATGTATGAAAATGATTAGGGTTTACTGTTTCCCCCTAGCACACTGCTTAGTCCTTTTGAATGAATTTCTTCCGTTTCCCATATTCTTGTTTAACTTAGTTTTGAAAGTGTAAATAAGGCGGCAGACATCAGTTTTGAAGGATCACAGAGAAAACCGTACATAACGTGAACCTAAGTTTAATATAAAACAAGTTCCTCAACATAAAATCAACTGATATGCATAACCTGCAAAAGCCGACAATCCTATAAACTGATCTGAGTGCGATTGAGTTGGCTAAGAATATCAATAGCATACGGCATAGAAAATTGCCCCATTTTAACAGTGATCATATAACAATCAATGCCTATAATGGGTGTCGATTTAAAAGTATTGTAAATGTAGTCATGTATTTTAATTAGAACCGAGGAGAATTGTTCTTTCTTTTTAAAGAAAGCCTTTTAACCTATGCAGGCATAAAGTTGGCCGTGGAAAGAGAAAGGGAAGAAAAAAAATTTCTAATGATTTGAGGGGAAATACTTTTGTTAGGAGGAAACCAGAAACCATTTTGATGATTTTACACATGTCAGAAAATGATCAGTTTCTTCTCATGCTAATCTGAGAAATCATGTCTTTTTTAGTACATTTTTTCAAAAATAGAAACAGCCTGCATTGCATAAGTGAGTATCAAACATTTTCTTTCCTTTCTTTTTTGTTACATGACCAATCCTTTCTCATTTATACGATCTGAATGCTATTGAGTTGGCTAAGAATATCAATAGAATATCGCATAGAAAATAGGCCCATTTTCACATTTTGGTTTTTAATGTGTATGTGTGTGGGGCCAGGCTCCCCAAAATGTGGGGGAGCAATTTAAAGCAGAATAAAAAAATAATATTTCAGTGCGTTTGGTCCACCCTAGTCGAAAGGCGGCAAACGTTTTCAAACGGGATCGAAAAAATGATGCTATTTTTAACACAAAGGGCACAATATTTATCGAATTTTTTTTTTGTATCGATTCTTCAAAGCATGCCCTGTTTAATAATGGTCATGCATTATTCGGCTCGCTAAAAAAATTGTTAATTTATTTATCAAAGATTTTAAAATGGCTTTTTTCGTATAAATATTAAAACATTTTTTTGTTTTGCTTAACTTAAATTAATTATTTTACTTAACATATTCACCGAATTTCACACTTCAAAACTCAAAAGCGGGATAATTAAACACAATCGAAGTTCTGATATTCAGACGTCAAAATAAGGTACGCAAACAATTTTTTTTAAAATCTATAATTCTGTTCCTTACAACAACACAATATGTTGTGTTCAGATTCAGATGATTATTTTAAGCATATTTGTACCCCCTCAAAACAAGGGGGGTTGTAAGCAAAAAAAAAAATATATATAAATATCGTTTATGAAAAATAAGTACACCGTTATAAAGTTCATTCTTCTCTTAATAATCGCTAAAAATTTCGTATTGATCGGATAATTACCTGATTTTTGGTAGATTTTTAAAAAGACGGTCCGTCAAAAAGTACTTACCTGACACCCCCCCCCCAGTTTTGGCGGTGCCTACATAAAACAATGGAAAATTTAAGGTTTATAGCTTTTTTTCTTTGGTAAACAAAAAAAAACAATATTAGTTAAGAATATTAAAAATTTATTAATTTTTTTTTCTTTAACAATCGACAACAAAAATTTTTCAACGATAAATCAACATTTTCTTTAAGATTATTCGCTTAGTAAATATAGTTATCTCCCTTACATATTTAACGTATTCTGCAAATGCGCAAAAATCGGTACTAAATTCATGTAGTAATACTTACGTTTTTGTTTTATAATCTGCTTTCGATTAACTTTATTTGCTTTTTCAAATGTAATTAACTTTAGAAGCTCAAGTTAACATTCAAGATGACGAACGGAAGAGCAAGTTCGAAGAAAACAAAATTGAAGAGGAAAAAATAATAATAAATCATTTCGAAATAGAGCCGATCTATTTGGTGAATATCACGGATAAACTTAGTATTATTTTATTTAACATTTTAATATTTACATGAGAGGGAACAGATTACAAGTTTCATCTTTATTAATTCTTTAATTCGTTGCACGTGCAATTTAATGGCGGAAATTGATAGTTTTTAAAGCCGCCGTTTCGTATTTTTATTTACTTATTTATTTTATAGATTGCTGATTTTTTTCGTCCACATTTTTACCATTAGCCTACCTTTTAAAAGTAAATTTTTCTATTTTATTTTATTGTAAATTTTTTCTTTTATTATTTTGGTCTATTATTATTTCCTTATTGACAAAATATTTCCTTTTCTCCACGTGGTCCCACGACAATGTTCTTTTTCCCATTTTCTTACGCTTGATTTTTTTGTCTGTAGTTGCTTTATATATATATATATATATATATATATATATATATATATATATATATATATATATATATATAGTTACTGCAAACCTTCACAATGTCACAGCCTAATGACATCTTGCCTCCGCTTATTGAGGCAACCTAGCCATTCGTGAATATGGCTATTTTAAAAGTCATTGAGAGCTTCACTCACGAGGTAAAAAAAACTTGGCAAGCTGGAGCCGATTCCAGACTAACTCTTTCTCTTCTAGCCGCTCCCTTTACCACTCAAACAAACTGAAACTGTGGTTTTATTACAGTTGCTTAGGTGCGGATGCATGAAAATATAAAATGCCTTGTTCGTTTTCTAACGAAGGACAATAAATAGTGGACGGACGAGCAGCGCACATTTTCCACAAAAATCACACAACTTTGTCTATTTTATTCTGTGTATGGATGAGAGTGCTATATTTGAGGATTGCAGAGTAAACAATTTATTATTATTAAAATTATTAAAATTTTATGCATAGTTTGTAGAGGTGATTAATTAGTTTCATTTCCAAAAGCCAGTTAGTTAAAACACGTTCTTATTAGAACTAAGAAAAATGTCTAATCTCCGACAATTGTTTAAAACTGGAAAAAATAACAACCTCATTGATTTATATTGGAAACATACGCCCATAACAATTTTGTTAATTTATATGAATTTTAACGAGGGCAATTGTCGTACATCTCTGGATATCAGTAAACAGACATATGCAATGCTGTAGGTTGAGCAATTAGAAGTTTTGTTCCCTAAATAATGCATGAGAATTGCAAGTGTCGGCAATCGGAAATAAGGGAATAAAAGTTTTTAGAGAATCTTAATTGCGGAGCAAGACAGGCAAAATTTCTGACTGTCTGAGTCTCTCAATTCCCTTAAACATAGAAAACTGATTAAGAAGTAATTAGTTAATTATATATTGGTCTCTCCTCCCATGAAAAATATCTTTTTAAATAAAACTTTAAAACTAGTAAATATTGTGCTTTACTACAGTGAGGGCCAGAGGTCAAGAACCACAAAAATATAATGGCAAGTCAGGGAGAATATTAAATCAACTATAAAACAAAAACCTTGATCGCTTCAAGACAAAAAGGCAAGTGAGAAAAAAACAGGCGTTTATGAAAAGACTATACAAATTTTGGTTGAATATTAAAATTTTACGTTAAGTTAAATTAAGAAAGCCTATATAACTACTGCCCTGATTTGTTCAGATTTTTCAAGCTGATTGGGCTGAAATACCAAAAAAGTGTATATTACAGCTATACATGAAAAGGAAAACAAGATAAATCAACACACATACAAAATGTCATGCACTAAAAAGGTAAATCAACACACATACACAGTGTCATGCACTCACATATATATATATTACTTACATGTGCAAATTATTCACACTATGAACATATTGACTTACACATCTACAAAGCTTTGTGATCACTTTGCTTTCTGTACCAAACACGAACAATAAAGAAAACCTTAACGATTTAAAATAACTATTATATCCTTATAAAATTGTAGATATAAACATGTTTTGTAAAAAAATTTCGCTTTCCTCATTTATTTTATTTTACACAATTCTATTTATGCTTTAGCACATGCAAACTTATAACCGCAATATTCATTAATACTTCATTATTTTTCTTTAAAATAAATAAGCACTTCGTAATGTATTCTTCTTCAACTAATCCAGCAATGGTCCATGGAATAAAGAAACACAATTTTTTAATGGGAATTACGTGTGCAAATACAAAAATTAAAATAAGATCCAGAATAAAACTTTTTAATCCAATGTGTAATTAATGAAAATCTCTTAATTTTTAAAAACGTTATTTCCCGTTTTTCCTCCTCCTCGAACAAGAGGTTAGGAAATGATTTAAACAAAATGTCATATCGCTGGTGACTTGGTTGGACGCGTTTACACAGTTTTTTATGCTTCCAAGCCAACTGATTTAGACACCAGAGAAGTGTGTAAATAGTTCAGTAGAAGTTCACCATACACTAAGTATTTTCATCAGATAATAATAGATCAATTATTCTAAGTAGAAAAGATTAGTTCACATAAATATAAAACAGCCACACAAAATATAACTGCTACACAACTTACTATCTATGTCGAGGTTGGATATGGCTAATCAGTTTATAATTGTTGAATTTTTCTCGATATCTGATGCTCCAGCAGTAAATGATAATCGGATGTTGTTTATCGTATGATATCAAAGAAGACACTGTCACTAAATAATGTTTGCAATAAATATAAACTTGTTATAAGTACATAATGCCCTAATGTCTAATTTGTCATTTAGATAGAACAATGAAAATTGTCACAGTTATTTATATCAGAAATCAGGCTGCATCATCTGGAAAAGGCTTTCCTTTCAAAAACAATTTTCTGGCTTCAAGAGGTGAAACTCATATGGTGCAAGGTGATGAAAAGTGCATGGGAGAGGATTTCATAAACGTCTGTGCTCCTGATCTCAAACAATGTGTGTTGTGGATCAGAGTGATATCTTGCAGGAGGGATATTTGCTGATCTGGCCCCGGCTCTTCATTTTGATAACTTTAATATATTTTCTGAAAATTGAAGCGTAATAAGCTTCTGTAAATTGTGGATACCGGTTTAAGACACCTAGAGTGAATACTTTTCCGGTACAGTATGGTAATCAATGCGGTTTTGCTTTTGAAAAGTTGTCAGCGACCTATGAATCCATCAGATAGTTTCCACAGATCCTGCACAAGTTTTTTTTTGAGTTTTTTAGTTTTTCTAGTCATAACTAACTCTAGGTGCTTCTTTTACAGATTTCATGACATATTGGAATTCACAATAGCAACATTTTACAAGAATAATATGATGTGACATTTCTTTTAATTTCATCAAGAGATTCCTGTGTTGTGCATGATTTAAAATAAGACAACTGATCACTGCATGACACTTGACAGGTTCCATTTCATACGGAATTAATTTCAAACACTTGGAAATCAGAAACAACAATTAGTTCAGAGTTGTAATTTGCCACATATGGATATAAATCATTGCATATGCAACATTTCTACTAGCACAGAAAAACGGAAGTGGACCAGGGTCATTACCTATTGAACGTCAATCGTATTTAAAAAATCTGAAATATGAAAAAGAAAATTTAAAAATATGTCCAATATCAGTTGCTTCTAAAATTAGTGGAAGTGAGATTTTCCAAAGATTCTAATTTTTTTCACGTCGTACGTAAAACCTGGTATTTTGTGATTTTTTTACTTTCACTCTTTTTAACCCAGTATTATTGAAGACATTAACTTCTAAGGTTGTGACTTTCTACTTATGCCTCATATAATTATGTCAGGTCTAACAGCTCTGTTTCAAAGCATGTAACTGTAGGAATCATAGAGTCATAGCGGATGATGTATAACATGTCCAACTGCTGTTCCCATGACTTGCTGCAGCATTCAATATTCAACATGTTATAGATCGTCATGTGGATATATTTACACATTCCATTGTATTCCATTGTATAGTAGCCATCCTCTTAAAGAACCTGACAACTCTATGTCAAATGGTTCACCCTCACTATTTCTGTGTATTTCAAACTTATACAGTCTTGGGTGAATGAATCCAGACAAGACCTTTCAAAATATGGTTTGGCTCATTTTTCAAATTTTGTGCAATGGAAGATCTGGAGTATTTTTAACAACTATTTTAGGTGATTTCTGCAGCAGATTGTTTTTTAGTTCTGTTATATTTGTAAAACAGACTTGATTAAAATGGTTGGCCATTTATTTTATTTTTAATTTAACAAAAGAAAATTATTGTGTTTCTATTTTCGAATATAAAATTAAAAATATAATATATGATAGAAACCGTCCTGTTGCTTTTTGATTCATGACATTGATATACAATGTCCAGGTATGGATTTTGAGAAGAAAATCAGATACTGTTTCCTGTATGTGTTAGCATGTAACAAAAAAATCTGATTTCTGTGCAAAAGAACTAAATACTTCTCAAGAACGTGGTTTGTCTTCCATATGTTTTCATATTATGCAACTAATTTTACTTCCGTGCACATAAAAAACCATATGCATCACAAGAATGTGGTTTCTCCCCCATATGTGACGTGATAAATGTGCCTTCCATGCAAAAGAACCACATACTTCACAAAATGTGGTTATTCTCCCGTATGTTTCCATATGCCTCAATAAAGTTACATAGATATTTTTAAAACAGTCATGATTAAAATGGTTGTTTAATTGTGCAACCGAGAGATTTTTTTAAGATTCTAACCGTCCCTTTAAGTGCAGTTGTTTGTATTTCTTTTGCACTTGCTTCCCCAGGTATATTCATCAGTTTTTTAAATTCTTTTTAATTAGCCCGGTTGTTTCTATAATGACTAATGCATCCATAAGATACCAGTTTCTTTTTATGTCGTACACATTACGTCCTTGGTATTTTCTTCCTTGCTGCTCTGTTAAGACCAGCATCATAAGCAGAGCTTACTTGAACTAGAGGTACAACTTTCTGCTTCTCACACGTATGTTTTCATATGATAAACAAATTGAACTTCCATGAAAAAGTAGAGCCACAGAATTTGATTTGTCTCCCATGTGACTCAACAAATGTGACTTATGTGCCAAGGAAGAACCCTATCCTTCAAAAGAATGGGGCTTGGCATTATGAAAAAGAGGAACCCATATTTCACAAGAATGTTGATTTTCTTTTTTCCATTTTCTTTCTTTGAAGATTGTAATGCTGAGTATGTGGCAGCTAAATCAACTACCAACATTTCCATGCTGTTTATTACAACCGAGACATATTTTTAATATCCTTGCTATAAATTTGATTCCCCCAACAATAAAGAACCACATATTTTACAATAATGTGGTTTTTCTCCTGCATCTGGTTTCATGACTCAAAAGACCTGACTTCTAAGCAAATGAACCATATACTTCACAAAAATGTATGTTTGCTTCCTGCATGCGTTTTCATATGTCTCAACAAATGTAACTTTCGTGCAAAACAAGAACCACATACTTCACAAGAATGTGGTTTGTCACCTGTATGTGTTGTCATATGCCTCAATAAATTTGACTTCTGTGCAAAAGAAGAACCACATGCTTCACAAGAATGTGGTTTGTCTCCCGTATGTGTTGTCATATGCCTCAACAAATGTGACTTCCGTGCAAAAAACGAACCACATACTTCACAAGAATGTGATTTGTCACCCAGAGGTGTTAGCATATGACGTGACAAAGTTGACTTCTGTGCAAAAGATGAACCACATACTTCAGAAGAATGTTGTTTGTCTCCAATGTGTGTTTGCATGTGACGTGTCAAAATTGACTTGAGTGCAAAAGAAGAACCACATAATTCACAAGAATGTGGTTTTTCTCCTGTATGTGTTAGCATATGACGTGATAAAGTTGACTTAAGTGCAAAAGAAGAACCACATACTTCACAAGAATGTGGTTTTTCTCCTGTATGTGTTAGCCTATGATGCGACAAAGTTGACTTCCGTGCAAAAGAAGAACCACATACTTTACAAGAATGTTGTTTGTCTGCCATATGTGTTGTCATATGCTGCAACAATGTTGACTTTAGTGCAAAAGAAGAGCCACATACTTCACAAGTATGTGGTTTGTCTCCCGTGTGTGTTAGCATATGACGTGACAAAGTTGACTTTAGTGCAAAAGAAGAACCACATACTTTACAAGAATGTGGTTTGGCTCCAGTATGTGTTAGCATATGATACAACAAAGTTGACGTCTGTGCAAAAGAGGAACCACATATTTTACAAGAATATGGTTTGTGTCCCATATGTGTTTTCATATGCCTCAACAAATGTGACTTCCGTGCAAAAGAAGAATCACATATTTCACAAGAATGTGGTTTGGCTCCTGTATGTGTTAGCATATGACTCAACAAATTTGACTTCTGTGTAAAAGAAGAACCACATACTTCACAGGAATGTGGTTTGTCCCCCGTGTGTGTTAGCATATGATATGACAAAGTTGACTTCTGTGCAAAAGAAGAACCACATATTTCACAAGAATGTGGTTTGTCTCCCGTATGTGTTAGCATATGACATGACAAAGTTGACATTTGTGCAAAAGAAGAACCACATACTGCACAAGAATGTGGTTTTTCTCCCGTATGTATTAGCATATGACATGACAAAGTTGACTTCCGTGCAAAAGAAGAACCACATACTTCACAAGAATGTGGTTTGTCCGCCATATCTCTTGTCATATGTTTCAACAAATGTGACTTCAATGCAAAAGAAAAACTACATGCTTCACAAGGCTGTTGTTATTCTATTTTTAAAAATTTTCTTATCACTTTGTTTTTCATGTGGATGGGGCATTCTAACGGATGCCAAACAGTCTCCCATTAGTTTAGTTCCTCCAATCGAGAGTTTTTTTTAAGATTCTAACCGTCCCTTAAGTTCTAATGCTTGTATTTTTTGCTCTTAGTTCACCGGGTATATTTGCCAGATTGTTTTTGAAATCCTTCTACCTCATCCCGGTTGCTCCTATAATGACTGGTATGATAGATACATTATTAAGATTCCAGTTTCTTATGTCATACATAAGTCCTTGGTATTTTGTTATTTTCTCCCTCCCAGCTCTGTTAAGGCCAGCGTCATTAGGGACACTTACTTCAACTAGGGTTGCAACATTCACTTTGGTGTCCCATATCACTATGTCAGACCTAATAGTCCCATTTACTAGGTATGTAGCTGTAGGAAATTCGTAGTAATAGTGGACTTATTTCCAATTGCTACTACATTGGATATTTAGGTTTTGACAAATTTTGCAGTGGAGATATTTTCCCGTATATGTTTTCACATGACTCCACAAATTTTATTTCCATGTCTAAAAAGTACCATATACTCAACAATAAATAAAATATACTTAACAAATATACCCTTTATCAGCCATGTTTGATTGCATCTGATTCCACAAAATGTATATGCAATGTAGTGTATGATCATAGGCAGGCTAGTAAAATTCATATGAAAAAAATGTAAAATTATTTTAAACCTTTTTTAAATCACCAATGAAGAAAAGCCCTTCTTATCCATTAATTTCTTTTCATTGTTGCAAATTCTGAAAATATAAGATAAATTTGAAAAATTATGTTTCCTGTGGGTAATTTCAATTACTCATGTTAATTTTTATTAAAAATATCCAAAACATCTAAATGAAATTAAAAATAAGAAAATTAGTATAGTTTTATGTAATACTGGTAAGTCAACAAAATTAATGTGTTTCTATTTTACAATATTTACGTTTCTTCATTTTAGAGGTGATTATCCATATTATTCAAATTCTTCATCTTGAGTGTAATTTTAACGTTCTTATTCAGGTATATTTTGTCGATCTTTGTAAACTTTCTCTTGAACTCAGACATCTGTACAGAATTCTGAATGGAACCCTTTATTTCGTACATGAGAGTAGCATGCTTTCATGCTGTTAGTAAAACCTTTATTACAAAAATATATTTTCAATCTCACTGAAGATTGCAATTTACGTTTAAGAGTCTGTAACTTACAACTAAATTTTACCTTTTGTATCTGGATGTTATCACTATATTATTTATATTGGCACCAAAAAAAACTCCACACTTATCATTTTTCCAAAACTGCAAATTTAAGCTAAATTAAATGTAACAGTTGTAAAAAACTGTACGTTATTTGAGTCATCTTTTATTCCTCTATAATTTTTCCCTTTCATATTTTACTTTTCATTGAAGTATCCATGTGTTCACATCAATTTAAAAATAAACTTTAAATTGAGAAGTCATAAAAAACTCTGCACTATGGAAAATTGTATTTTAATATAATTTTAGAACATTACTGTGACACAAATACAACATGAACACAATATATAATTAATTAAATTAAAATATATAAATAATTCATATTTAGTAGTATAGCCCTTCTGCAATCTTTTGGGCATTCCTTGAATTAGTCTTCAGCAATACTCCGGTAAAAGGGCATCGCATTTCACTTTCATTTTTGTCCAAAATTCTTCCCTATTTGTAATTTTGTCATTGTGTAGCTATAGCTTGATGTAATATCATACATATTTGATATGATTGATGTAATATAATACATATTTGATATGATTGATGTAATATCATACATATTTGATATGATTGATGTAATATCATACATATTTGATATGATTGATGTAATATCATACATATTTGATATGATTGATGTAATATCATACATATTTGATATGATTGATGTAATATCATACATATTTGATATGATTGATGTAATATCATACATATTTGATATGATTGATGTAATATCATACATATTTGATATGATTGATGTAATATCATACATATTTGATATGATTGATGTAATATCATACATATTTGATATGATTGATGTAATATCATACATATTTGATATGATTGATGTAATATCATACATATTTGATATGATTGATGTAATATCATACATATTTGATATGATTGATGTAATATCATACATATTTGATATGATTGATGTAATATCATACATATTTGATATGATTGATGTAATATCATACATATTTGATATGATTGATGTAATATCATACATATTTGATATGATTGATGTAATATCATACATATTTGATATGATTGATGTAATATCATACATATTTGATATGATTGATGTAATATCATACATATTTGATATGATTGATGTAATATCATACATATTTGATATGCTTGATGTAATATCATACATATTTGATATGATTGATGTAATATCATACATATTTGATATGATTGATGTAATATCATACATATTTGATATGATTGATGTAATATCATACATATTTGATATGATTGATGTAATATCATACATATTTGATATGCTTGATGTAATATCATACATATTTGATATGATTGATGTAATATCATACATATTTGATATGATTGATGTAATATCATACATATTTGATATGATTGATGTAATATCATACATATTTGATATGATTGATGTAATATCATACATATTTGATATGATTGATGTAATATCATACATATTTGATATGATTGATGTAATATCATACATATTTGATATGATTGATGTAATATCATACATATTTGATATGATTGATGTAATATCATACATATTTGATATGATTGATGTAATATCATACATATTTGATATGATTGATGTAATATCATACATATTTGATATGCTTGATGTAATATCATACATATTTGATATGATTGATGTAATATCATACATATTTGATATGATTGATGTAATATCATACATATTTGATATGCTTGATGTAATATCATACATATTTGATATGATTGATGTAATATCATACATATTTGATATGATTGATGTAATATCATACATATTTGATATGATTGATGTAATATCATACATATTTGATATGATTGATGTAATATCATACATATTTGATATGATTGATGTAATATCATACATATTTGATATGATTGATGTAATATCATACATATTTGATATGATTGATGTAATATCATACATATTTGATATGATTGATGTAATATCATACATATTTGATATGATTGATGTAATATCATACATATTTGATATGATTGATGTAATATCATACATATTTGATATGATTGAGGTCTAGAGATGTGCAGGCTAATTCAATCATGGAATATCATGCCCCCATGAATCTTTCTCTTGAGATTAGAAATCTGTGCAGAATCTTGAATGAAATTCTTTATTTATGACATGAGAGAATCATTTGCTCTTGTGTTGTTAACGATGACTGAGTAAACAAATTTAAATTTTATTTTCAATCTCACTGATGATTGAAACATAAGCGTTTGGGAGTTTGTAACTTACAACTGAATTTTACCAAGTATTCTAACAACAGAACCACAAGTACTAGCAGACAATCCTATTATGAAATTTAGGAGCATTTTTGTTTCTGGACGTTATCACTATATATATATATATATATATATATATATATATATAGGACAACAAGAGTATGAAATGAAGACACAAAACTATATATTGGTAGATATAGAATGGATCATTTATTTAATAATAGAATACAGGCAAAATTTGGGGGATAGAAGGGACTCTTTATGCCAGGGTATTTTGAAGCCTAATGCTTCTCATCAGAAGAGTAAAGAAGGTGCTAGGTAGCATGAGGAAGATGCGGCGTCTAGCGTAAGATTCATTAGGGACGAAAGAGATTAAGAGGAGTTATAGAATGTTGGGGGAAGCTTTATTGAATTCTAAATAAATAAGGAGAAGCTTATTATATATAGTATGATATATAAGATTATATATGGTCTTTAACATAGTATTGAGATTCAAGGGTATATATGTTATGATTAAATAGGGGGTGTATTGTTCTTGCATGGTAATTTATTTTAACGGTTTGTGGGGTGTCTATTTTCTATGAAGTGGGTAATTTTGATTTTGATTGGTGCCACCTAAACGGCAAATGGCGGCTATAAATTCGCTTATAATTTTTTTTTCTTGGGGGGGGGGGTTGTAAAACTGAAAGGTAATATGCGGCAATATATTTATAAGTTTCTACTGTTATGATATAGGGAGTATGATCATAAGGGGGCAGTCGGAGATTAGGGTGGCAGTGACTATGAGTGCGTTTAACTTGATGCAAAAGGTTAAGTATACATATTGATGTCAAAGTGGAGGAGTAAGGAAACCATTATTACTTATGAGAGTGTAAAAATATACCAAATCATAGTAGGGTTATTATAATAGTACGAAAGAATGAAAATTATAATAACAGTAGTACTAATAAAGCTGAAAGAAAATAAAAGTAAAATTGAAGATAAAAATAAAGATGAAATAAAGACAAAATTAAAGGTAAGCATTCAAAATAAACATTAAAGATAATATTACCAATAGTTTGATAGAAGTAAATTCAAAATTAATGTTAATAACAGTGAAAATGGAGATAATGGTAGCGGTTATGGTATCAATGACGGGGATAATAACGGGGATAAAAATAATAAAAGCAATTATAATGATTATAATAATAATAATGATAAAAACAATGATAACAATAGTAATAGCATTTAAAAAACAATGCAGTAATAAAAATAATGATAATAAAGATAGTAGTAACAATACTTCTACTACTACCTCCAACATCACACCACTACTACTACTACTACTACTACCAATAATAATAATGAAATTACTGTTAATACTAATTATTAGGGCTGCATAAAAGAAAGGGATACAGACAAGTGGGGGGTCAGAGTAGCAGGAAATGGGGTTGAGGAGTGATGGTAAGTGGTTCCGTACAAAATAAAGAAAAATAAAGAATATATATATATATATATATATATATATATATATATGCTTCAGAATAGTTTTTTATTATACAATCAGTTGTTATGGAAACGTGAGAGTGTAAGGTTTACAAAATATTACTGGCAGTAATATTCTATAAGTTATCCCATCTAAACAAGAATTGCTCGATATGCAAGATAGAGCAAATAAATTAAATTGTAATTCAATGAATTTCAAAAAACTCTCATTGAAATGAAATGAAGTGGTTGAGTTTCATATCAAAGAATTTTTATTATTCTAAGCAAGACAAAGAATGCTTTAGAAAATTAATCTCCTTAACTTATAGGGTTTCGATGTCTACCATCTCATCAGAGGAGAGAAAATATTAGCAAATATTTATAAAGGTATGCACCCTATTTGCTAAAGTCAGTGAAACATGGAAAGTCAAAGTCAAAATAATAAATTTATCAGAAGTCCTGTAGCAGGAGGATTTGCAGAAAAAGGATATGAAAGTTTTTTTTAGATCCAGCTTGCTTGGTAAAATCCATGTTATGTGTTCTTTACATCCGTTTGGTAATAAGGTCCAAGTTATATATTGGGTAATCTGCATAGCTGTGTAGATATCCGAATCGGGCAAGTGCTTGTGTAAATTTGTTTGTGGGTCCAGCGATAATAATTCAAAGTCTGGTGGAATCCTTTTCATTAGAAGTTTATATTATTTTTAGTGGGGCGAGGTGTTAATAGTAGCGAGAGTAGGTAGTGGTGAGTGGTAGGAAGTGGGGTGAAACACATGTGCATATCTATCCCTATATACACATGAACACACATACAAACACACACATACACACAATATACATATATACATATACACACACACATATATATGTGTGTATATATATATAGATATACACATATATACACATACACACATAAACATATATATACACAGCAGAATATATATCTATTTAAATAGAATTCAAAGAATCAAAGTTTCACCGGTCACTTAATTGAGGTCAGGTCGTGTACTGGATATAGAGACTTGGTTCGGAAAGGAAAGAGGGGGAACAAGAAGAAGGTAGAGATAAGAATAAAAAGGAAAGAGGGGGAACAAGAAGAAGGTAGAGATAAGAATAAAAATAAAAAATAAAAATAAAAGGATGGGCCAAATACGTAAATGGAATAATTCGTTTTTTCAAGATTTTTCCTAGTTTCATCTCAAATCCATTTGTCGGTTTAAATTGTATTTGTTCAGTCAACTCAAGTTATATATACTGCCCAGGAGGTGCTAATTATTATTAATTTTATATGTATCTATAGTTTCCCTTAAAAAGGCGGATTGACATAAGGTTTAGAATATACTAATGTTTATGAGCTAATTGTGAAAACAATTCTAAGATTATTAATGGAACGTTTTATCTTTATTTTATGATCCTTACGGTAATAGTTCAATGCTAAATAAGCTAAAACAAAAGTAATAAAGTAATAATAATACCTTACCGAAAAGCGTTTAAAATCAGTACACGACCTGACTTCAATTAAGCGACCGGTCAAACTTCATGAGTCTTTGAATTCCTTACCCAGGAAATTATTAGTGTGACGGGCGGAAGAAATAACTCTCAAGTTATTGAATTATAAGCTATCTCGACTCTCGGTGTGCGGTGACTTGAAAGGCAGAAAATGGACAGATTCGACTTTCGCTTGATACCTGAGTTTGATGGATCTACCACTGGACCGTCTGTCATCGAATAGGTTGAAAAGGCTGAGATCTGTACACTGTGCAGAATTTAAGAACCAGCCAGTCATTCTTCTGAGGTTAACCGGAGGGGTCTATGCAGTCTACCAGCAACTCGGGGATGAACCAGACTGGGATACTATCAAACACAGCCTATATACAGCGTTTGGTACAGATCCGTTTGTTGCATGGCAATAGTTCACGAGCCAGCAACTTTACCCCAAGGAAACCGTTGATGTGTACCTAGCCGACCTACGAAAGTTGTCGGTACCATTTGGTGCAGTTAACGATAAGATATTAAGATGTGCCTTTTTAGGAGGCTTACCTAAGGAGGTCAGCAAACTGTTGCGGGCATCGTCACGAATTGATGAATTGACAACAGACGAGTTATTAGCCCGAGCTCAAAACATCTGTAAGGAACAGGAGCCAATTGCAGTAGCAACTAGTATTCAACATGCAGCAGCCAAACTGCATGGAGGCAATGTAGATTCTCTCCCAGGTAGTAATAAGTGTGTAGGCCCAGTGTGCTATAAATGTGGGGAGGCCAATCATTTTGCTAAGGAAGTGCTGGAGTGATAGGAGGTGTGTATATCTACAAGCAATAAGTTTGGGCACATATCTCGCAACTGTTCGCGAAACGACATGGGGGGCAAGGCACTATCGCCACCCTTGCCCCTTGCCAACCAATAAACACAGGATTACCAGTCATTGGCGTTAAAATTGACGATGTGCAATGTTCAGCACTCATAGACATGGGGTGTTCCCGGTCTATAGTTAGTGCACATTACTGTCAGATGTGGTGGGAGCAACCAGTTGATATTATGACAATCAATGGCTTATCCCGAGCATGTTGTGGTGAAGGGACAGTCATGATCTGTACTGAGAAGGGTGACACAGCCAAAGTTGACATTCTGGTGATGCAAGAAAAACCCCTTGGCTATGACATGTTGATTGGAATTGATGCACTAGGAGGACTGGAGGTGTAATGCTTGAAGAAGGAAAAGAAGTCTGTGCAGCCATGTCTATTGAAGAAAAGGACATCTGTGCTACGTTTGACGATAACGAAAAAGCGTGGACTGCAAAGTGGAAATGGACTATGAACCAGGCATCAGATCGGCTGTGCAACACCATTCCAGAGTATGCAGTTTCCACAAAGAATAGGGCCACATATGAAGAAGAACTTCAGATGTGGATTGATAACAGATGGTTAATATCATATTCACAGGAACGTCTGGGACCACCCAAAGAATTCCGCTCATGGCTGTTGAACAACCTACTAAAGACAAAATTCCGCCTGTAATGGATTACCGAGAATTGAATCAACATGTTGATGCTTTCACTGGAAACACAGATGTGTGCACAGCTAAATTAAGGGAGTGGCATCAGAAGGGAGTAATGTAGCACTGCTGGATTTGAAGAGAGCCTACCTGGAGATATGTGTCCATGAGTCATTATGGCCATTTCATACAGTGATAATCAAGGGAAAATGATATTGTTTGACACGTAGCACCCTTAATAATGACAACTATCATTAAAACTGTTTTGATGCAGGATGAGACCACAGCAAAAGCTGCTTCAGCTTACATTGACGACATCTACGTTAATGAGGATATAATGTTTGCAGATGTGGTTCGAGCAAAACTGGAATCGTTTGGGTTAATAAGCAAAGACCTCTCCAGCAAATGATGGCTGAAATGTTGTCCAGAGTACATAGGAACGATCCTGCCCAGGGTGAGTGGCAAGTATTTGGAAACAAACTGAATGCATGGGCTGACGCAAATTCACTGGCTACAGGGATCGTGTTGGAACAATTGGGTGCTGTTGTGGAAGATACGTGCTGGCTTCGTCCGAAAAATTATGCCCAGCATATAAATTTGACAGAACTTGATGCCACGTTAAAAGGGCTTAATCTTGCATTGCAATGGCAGGCTAAGGTTGTGCATCTCCACACTGACTCATTGTGTGTTTACCACTGGTTGAGCGACACCTTGACTGGAAATGCTCGAGTTAAGACTAAAGCTGCAAGTGAGATGTTAGTAAAACCAACACAAAGTCAAGTATCTGCAGAATGTCTTCTTGGTTCCTCCTCTTCTCTTCCAACAATCGAGCACAGCATATAATAACAAAACTCTAAAGCACGTCTGACAGCACTGACTTCTGCCAACAGTCTGCCCCTTCTCTTAACAACACAGGCTTTTTATATCGCAAAATCGTTCACCTCTATTTGCATATTCTTCTAACTCACGTGATCACTACTCTATAAATAAGAGTCTTGACCGTTTCTTTTCTTTCTTTTTATTTATTTTCAGTGACCGACCCGCACGTGGTCTATCCAGGTAAGTCACGCATTTCTCCACAGTTAGTACGAAGGACACTGGCAATAATAAAGCGTCTAGTTGACGAATACAGTTTACAGGTGGACATTACCTTAGTTTCGTAGATGCAGAATTTGGCTGATAGCTTAACTAGAGTAACAAAGAGGTGGATTGATGTAATGAGGCAGGGACCTGATCCTACACAACAGACATGCACGGCCGTAACAGATCAATTAACACCTGACCAGATCCATACAATACATCAGCAGAGTGGACATCCTGGAATTCGGAGGACAACATATTTTGTCCGAAGATTGTGTCCTTCAACTACAAAAGCATCAATCAAGGCAGCTATATGCTCGTGTGAAGAGTGTCAGCGAATTGAGCTGGCACCATCCCAATGGCAAAAAGGGAAGCTTGAGGTGGAGGACAACTGGTACCGAGTAGGAATGGATGTAATGAGGGCAAGCGTTTTTTGACATTGACAGATTGTGGCCCAACACATTTCACAATATGGCACCTGTTGACATGACAGGATGTATCTAGCATTATATGACAGTTGAGAGCTGTCTTTTTTGAACGTGGTGCCCCGCTTGAAATTCTGACTGATAACACCACTATGTTTCGATGTCAAGAATTTCAGAAATTCACGCAGGAATGGGGGATTAAAATGCGTTACTAATGTGCATATTTTCCCGAAGGTAATGGTATAGCGGAGCGGTGTCACCGCACCATTAAAAGAATTGTGGCCAGGACACAGTGTTCTATTCCAGAAGCTGTGTACTGGTATAATGTGACATCAAAGGACGATGCAACACCAGAAACTGCACCTGCTAAAGGGATTTACCGCTATGAACAGTGTATAAAAGGAATTGATGTCACATCAAGTGGGAGACCGTGCTTGGGTAAAACCCCTGAATGCTGGATGCACTGTAAAATTTTGCAGAGGAAAAATAGATAAAATCATAAGTCCTCAGACCATGTTGATTGATGGTGTACCACGTCATGTAAAAGATATCCACCTCTGTTACACCTCTTCTGATTCTGAAGAAGATCACATACAGTTCAGGGATGATCCTGATCACCTACTGCCCCTTCAGGTGAGCATAGAAACACTACCTACAGAACCAGATGAGGGAATGATGGAACATACTAGTGGCAATAGTGATGAGAACGATGGACATGAGGAAGTAATACAACCAGTTCCTCATCGAAGTACCCGAGAAAGACAAATACTGCCCACCCGCCATGATTGTGAAACATCGCCTATAGCACCATGAGAGGGGATGGTGGAACATGCTGAGGAAGACGGAACTGAGGAAGTGATACCTGTGATTCTTCGAAGGAGTACACAACAAAGATGGATACTGCCCCCTTTCCCTGATTGCAAAACACCGCATAGGGAACCATGAAAGGGGATAATGGAACAGACTGGTGGCAATAACAGTGGTAATGAGGAAGTGCTTCCCCCGATTCTTCGAAGAAGTACCAGACAAAGACAACTGCCCCCCCTGCCCTGTGTGTGATCATGAGATCAGGGGGGAGTGTAGGGAAACGCATGACTTACTTAACAAGCACATGTGCATAATTCAACGGTTGTGGAGCAAACTGAATGAAGAAGAAAGAAACAAAAATGGCTGCCTTATCTCTTTATATGCCTGCAATGTGACCACCTGATATGCAAATGAGATGCTCCTGGTTGGAGATAAGAGAGGGTTGACTTTTTAGAGGGGAGTGCATTTTGAAGTTGGATTTCAAAGAAATAAGTTGAATTAGCAGAGGTTCGTTTGGAGTTGAGAGAAGGTGCGTGATGTATACAGAAGTTTTGGAAGTTGGAAGTTTGGACAACAGTGTCAACCTTACCCAGGAAATTATTGATGTGATGGGCAGAAGAAATAACACTCAAATTATTGAAAACTATTCAAAACAGAATTCAAATTCAAAGGTCATATCACAATCCGGTAATTATGGAGTCTCCATTATTAAAAGGAAAAACAAAAACAAGTTTTCAACATGTAAAAAATACATGTAAAAAATGTGATTTGTTCATATCATTTGGATTATTTGGACTATTGTTCTCATAAGTGTTATTTTTACAATATTTGCACAATAAATAACACTCAAGATGAAAACAGCAGTCTTAATAATCTAAGTAATACAAAGAATCATTCCTCATCTAAAAAAAAAATCAGAACCGTAATATTGTAATTTGTTTAAGAATCATATTTTTTAATTTAGTCAAAGTTATTTGTAAGGTTTGTTGAATGAATTTTGGAGGGAACTTAAAAATACTACATAAGTTTCTTTAGTTATCAGAATTCTTTAAACAAACGAACAGAAAATTTGATAACTGCAGTTCCAAAGAAGTTAACAGAAAAACTCTTTGGTATACTTATGCATGTACAAAGCTTCTAATACATAGACCCTTCTTATTAAAATCACTAGACGAGAATACAAACATTTAATTATAGAAAGTAGAAAACGACAACTAATATAAAAAAGCTAAAAAAAAGGCTAAACTCTCAAAATTGGTTAAAAAGTCGACGTTTCGAAAATGGGGGATTGATTTACTAGAACTTTGTATTAGAAACAGAATACAACTTAAAAATTGTAAATATTGAAATTTTTTTTGAAAATCTGGTAGATTAGTTACAAGTACAGATGCATACGCCGAACATTTTTTCTTTTACTTTAGACTAGTATAAATCATGTAAAATTCGTTATTTTTTTATCATAAACTATAAAGAAGTGCCTAGAATCTTTCAACCTCCACCCCCCCCCCATTTTTACGATTATCACTTTTAAAAGTTTTCGGGGGTGCTGAAAACAAATATATGCTTTAACAGTGGCGCAGAGAAATAGTTTTCATGATATGAAAAATGTAATTTTTTAAAAAGTGGGGTATCACTTTTCATTATAAAGTTAATGCAAAATGAGCACCCACTTTATGCCAACCTAATGAGTGGAGATAAAAGTTCTTTTCTAATTTCATCTTTCAATAAAGACCGATGGCATTAAAGAACAGAAAAAGAGAAACATCTTCATACAAATACGTGTCATTCCTTATGCTATCAGTAGTGACCATTTCTGTATGTGTAAGCATATGCATATTCTTGCTGCAAAGTAGTTTTCTAATTATTAAGCAGTGTAATTCCTTATGTTATCATTGGTGGGGATTTCTTTACATTGTATAATATTCGGAAAACGACTTGGTTTAATGTTTATTTAAGGTTTAATGGGATATTTGTTTTTAGCATAAAAAACCTCAAAAGTAACAATTTACCAAAACAGCTTTCAGACAGTCACCCCCCTCCCAAATTATCACCGTATGGCCTAAAAGTGGGTGCTTATTTGGTGCTAGTTCACTTATTGATCCACACTATTTTTAAAATAGTATTTTCAAGTTTAATCAAAGTTTATATCTTTTTTTGGTACTAGTGCACATATTCATCCATGCTGAAATAATAACGTTATTATTTAAAAAGCCGTTCTTACCATGGCGAGGGGAGGGTGTTTTTTAACTATTCTATACTTTAACCTTACAATTGAATAAAAAAACATATTGGTACTCATGCAGAGAGTGATCCGTGCTGAAATAGTAACATTATTATTTAAGAAGCCATTCTTAACATGGAGGGGAGGGTGTTTTGTACCTATTCTGTACTTTAACCTTACAATTGAATAAAAAAAACATATAAAACTTTAATTAAATGTGGAAATGCGATTTAAAAAATAGCGCGGATCAGTAAGTGCACCAGCACCCTTTTTTTATTCAATTGTAAGGTTAAAATACAGAATAGGTACAAAACACCCTCCTTTCTCCATGTTAAGAATGGTTTTCTGAAAATAACATTATTATTTCAACATGGATCAATAAGTGCACTAATACAGCTAATTTTACATTTAATTTATATTTAAAAAAAGTGATTCCCACTTTTAGTAAAGGAAATTTCCTCATATAAAATCTAATTCCTTGCAACACTTTTGAAATATATATTCGTTTTCAGCACACCTGAAGAACTATAAAAAGGTTTTATTAAGATTTTTTTTTTTTTGCTTTATGTCAGATTCTAGACATTGATCTTTTTTATGTTTAAGTATTGAAAATAAAATAATAGATAAATGATAATAATCTACTGAGAAAATCTTTAAAAAGATGAAAATAAAAACCATTAAACAATGAAAAACATTTAAGATTTATAGTTTTTTCCCCTTTAATAAATAAAAACCGGTAAACATGAAGAATTACTCCACCCTCGAAAATTCTTTTTAAATTACCACTCTATACGTTTTCGGGGTTGCTGAAAACGAAAATAGCACTTAAAATTACGGCAAACGAGTAGTTTCCTAGATATGAAAAAATGTTAGTTTAAAAAAAGTGGGGGTTACTTTTCTATAATAATTTAACGTAAAATGAGCACCCACTTTGTGGCCACGAATTTTCGGGGGGGGGGGGCTTTCCACCCTCGGAAAATCCTTTAAAATTACCACTAACGTTTAAAATTTCAAGAAACAACTAGTTTCCAAGATATGAAGAAATGCACTCACTTTATGGACACTTTTTAAGGCAGGGAGGGAGGACCGCCGGTTTGTTTTTCATTCTTTTTTTGGAAGTGGATATTTGATTATAGAACTTGTACAGTTTATTAACAGGCGCTTATGCAGTTTAATTAGCAGTTTGCAGCAGAAGAACTGCTTAATATTTTACAAAAATTCTGTTTACATTTTAAACTTAAGTGGTAATTTTAAAGAGTTTTCCGAGGGTGGAAAGCCCCCCCCCTCCCCGAAAAAATTGTGGGCACAAATGGGTGCTCATTTTACGTTAAATTATTATAGAAAAGTGATCCTCCTCCTTTTAAACATTATTTTCGTTTTTAACGACACCGAAAACCTATAGAGTGGTAATTTTAAAGGAATTTTCGAGGGTGGAGTAATTTTTCATATTTACCCAAAAAATATTTAAAATTAATAAAATTACTATTTTCTTTTGTAAACGATAAAGAAGTCTTTTTTTTTACATTTAAGTGAATATTGAAAACAAAAAACAATCGACAGCGAAAAAATTTTCAACAATAAATCATTTTCATTAGGATTATTTGTTTAGTAAATGTAGTTATCTCCCTTACATTTTTAACGTATTCTGCAAATGCGCAAAAAATCGATACTAAATTCATGTAGTAATACTTACGTTTTTGTTTTATAATCTGTTTTCGATTAATTTTATCTGTTTTTATAAAGGAAACGATTTTTCAAATGTGATTGACTTTACAAGCTCAAGTTAACATTCAAGATGACGAACGGAAGAGCAAGTTCGCAGAAAACAAAATTGAAGAGGAAAAATAAAAAAGAAATCATTTCGAAATAAAGCCGATCTATTTGGTGAATATCACGGATAAAATTAGTATTATTTTATTTAACATTTTAATATTTACATGAGAGAGAACAGATTACAAGTTTTATCTTTATTAATTCGTGGCATGAAAGGCGGAATCAAATAGTTTTTAAAGCCGCCTTTTCGTATTTTTATTTATTTATTTATTTATTAATTTATTTTTTTAGATTCCTGTTTTTTTCTAATTGTGTGTGAAACATTTAAGCCTAAAGTTAATCTGGTGCTTGTGCAGTTTACTAAACACATTCAAAATGAAGATATGGAAAAAGAACTATATTGTACGTACCTAAAATTGATATCTATACGGAAAAACATACACATGAAATGTTTTTACGGCGTCGTTAGAAACTTAAACAAAAATAAATTAATCATTATTGAAAATAAAACCATTTTTCAATAAGTTTTCTTAATGGTCCTGGATTTAAATTAAAATTTTTTGTTTTTTGTTTTTTTGTTTTTAAGATTATAAAAAAATCATATGCTAATGGCTACACCATCATTCATACAAGAAAAATATTAAAAATAATTTTAAATTGTTAACATCTACAATGCTTTATCTTTATATAAAAAGAAGCAAACAGAAATTCATGAGTTATTTTTTTAGTTCTTAAATTCAAAATTTAGTAAAGGTGTTTTGATTTACAAAAATATTATACATTTTCACTAAAATTTAAAAAAATAACGAGTTCAGTATATTCTGTGATTGTTAATAAATACTGAAAATTTTGTTAAAATTCATTAATTTCCTGAATTTTGGTGAATTTTTAAATGAGGGGAGGAATCAAAATGTTTATCCATTTTAGGGAACGGCCATTCATGTTGCGCGTACCTGGGTTTTACTCATCTAAGCCCACTTTTCCACACACTTCTTCTTCACTGATCAAGCAAACGCGATAGAATGGTTCGGTTATGCTGAAATAATAACGTTATTATTTTGAAAACCATTCTTAATGAGGAGGTGTTTTGTAACTATTCTCTGCTTCCACCTTACAATTTAATTAAAAAACAAAAAAGATATCGTGAAACTTGAATTTAAACTGGGGAATATATATATATATATATATATATATATATATATATATATATATATATATATATATATATATATGTATATGAATTTAGAAAAACTCGTCTTGGGAAAACTCGTTTCGGGAAAACTCGTCTCCGGAAAACTCGACCCCGGAAAACTCGTCCCCTTTCGCTAGGTAGAAAAACTGGTCCCTTATTGAATAAATATCGATTGAAAACACATTTTATGATCGTTCTTGAAGGAGATATTGTTGTCTTAAAATAGACTATAGCCCCTATAATATTTTTTAAAAAATATTTTTACTTGTTTAATGTTTTTTTTTTTTTTTTAAATAAAATCGGTGTTCTAAGTGTCCGTTTTCTACCTAACTGGCTAAGTTCTTAGTGGTTTCACTTATTTTAAAGTGTTTATTATGTTCATAAACGATACCGCATATGTTTTTTATATTAATATAAAAAGAATTTACTTATTTTCTGTTGTTTATAAAAGGGTAAAATCGATTTTTCTACCTCGCCGACTATGTTGTTTGTTGTTTAATTTATTTGGAATCGTTTATTCGGTAAAGAAAAAAAAAACACAGAAAACAAACAAATAACATGTCGAGTGTTACGTGAGAACGAGAAATAATGTCCGGTATATCACATCTTAGGGGTCTTGATAATCGCTAAAAAATAGAAAATTAAAGAAATTACTGAGAGAGATTTGGTTTTAAAAAGAAAATAATAAATTTTAATATTTTTTAAAATATAATTTAGAGAGAGAGAAGGGGGGGTAAAAACTATATCTCCCTCCGACCAACCAACACAAAATGAAATTAAAAAGATTCTTGATAAACGATAGCGGAGTTTTCAATAAAATTGATTAATAAATTTATTTAGTGATTACTTTTTCTCTTAATGATTGATTTTAGAATTTTCAAGTAAAAATTAACAAAATTAAAAATGAGTTAACGAGAGATTGTTAGCACATGGGGCACATGGCATCTCTCGCGCCAAAAAAATATTTCACTTTTAATTTATTACTTAATTTTTGCAAAATTTGACAGGACGACAATAAATGTTGATAATTGATAAAATTATAATTTTAAATAACGCATGAGTGCATTTGGTATGAGAGAAAACAAAAACATAACAACAAAAAAACAACTATCATAATTAAAAAAAAACAAAGCAAAAAAGTAACGAAGAATCGAATCGCTCCCTGTTTTTTAATTTTTTGGTTTTGTTTTTTATTATTGTTTTTATGACTCCAAAAAAACCAGCGTTAAAATAAGAACAAAAAAAATTTCTAATTAACTTTGTATGAACATAATAAACGCTTTAAAATAAGTGAAACCACTAAGAACTTAGCCAGTTAGATAGAAAACGGACACTTAGAAAATCGATTTTATTAAAAAAAAACAAACAAAAAAACATTAAACAAGTAAAAATATTTTTTAAAAATATTATGGGGGGCTATAGTCTATTTTAAAAAACAATGTCTCCTTCAAGAACGATCATAAAATGTGTTTTCAATCGATATTTATTCAATAAGGGACCAGTTTTCCTACCTAGCGAAAGGGGACGAGTTTTCCGGAGACGAGTTTTCCCGGGACGAGTTTTCCGGGCACCATATATAAATATATATATATATATATATATATATATATATATATATATATATATATATAGAGAGAGAGAGAGAGAGAGAGAGAGTCATCCACGTGCAGTACTGTTTCGCTGTTTCACAGCTCATCAGTGCGGTGAGACAATACCCCTTCAGTTCCCCCTTACTTCAACTGAAACTCTTTAAAGAAAATGATGACAGTACAATCTAAAAATAAGCTTAAACCAGGCTTAGGGTCAAACAAATCCAACTTGCCTCCTCCCTTGAGGCTTGCATTCACGAACATCCGTGGGCTTAGAACTAATTTAGCTGATGTAGAAGCATTTCTCCTAACAAATACCCCGGATATCTTAGCACCAAGTGAGACTAACCTACACTCCTCCATCCCCTCTAACTACTTTAACATGCATGGATATCTCCCACTCTACCGTAAGGACTCTGACAGACATATGCACGACTTGGAGTTTACAGTCGTAATACCCTTCCCTTGACTAGAGAAACAAACCTAGAATCGGACGATCAAGCCTTTATGTGCTTTAGACTTAACATGCAACACAACATTAGCTACTTTTATGTTCTCTACCGCTCTCCCTCGACCCAGGACTGCACCATAATAAACAAAGTCTCTTACAGCATAGACACAGCACTCTCCTTCGACACTAGCGCACAAGCACATGTATTTGGTGACTTTAATGTCCACCACAAACACTGGTTAGTGGTTGGGTTTCTCTACTTACTCAGACACAGCAGGCAGCACAACACATAGCTTCTCTATATATCACTCCCTACTACAAATGGTTACATTTCCAACCCGTTTTCCTGATCAGCAATAACAACACACATCACTTCTAGATCTGTTTTTGACCACAGTTCCCGATGATTGTATAACGAATGCTGACAGCCCACTTGGGAACGCTGATCATGCAGTGATAATGGTCAAAATCGCCCTAAACTCTTGAGCCAAAACTGAGGAGTTAGTGCTCAAAACAACGAAATATTATAAAAAGGCTGACTGGGAAGCCATCAGAGATCTTATCAGAGATGCACCACCACGGGAAAATAAATAAACCATATTATTTTTCAACAAAATGAGCAAAGACTACATTTTTAAATAACAAAAAGTTTAATAAAAAAATATGCAATATTTTTTAAAATCGTTTTCTTTATAAAAGATTTCAAGAAATTCAACGAATTTTAACTTACTCCAATTATAATAAATATATCTAAATTCCAAAAATCCTATAAAAATAATAAATGGGTTCTTCCATTCTTCATTTAAAAGAATTTGTCAATATTTATATTTTATATACCATGTACTTTTTAAATAAAAGAAATTTTAAGCAACCATTCAAAAAGACCGCAAATTTCTAATCTAATAACATGTGATCACAGACCGGAGTTGCCTCCCTTTCTTCCAGTTGACAAATATGGAAGCTGAAAAGCGGCATAATAAATTATTTCAAAAACGCCGTAAAAACAAAACATTAGACCAAATATATTTCCCGGTAGTAACTATATAAAGAAACAAACAGTTGAAGTGCTGATATGTGTCTAATCTCCCCATTTGAATTTCTGACATATGGTTACTGTCAACAATCAAATTAGTCAAGGATGGGTTACCGTATATGAAAAATATCACATTTCACTCATCAAATTTTACTTTAAAAAAAACGCTGACAAATTTTCTTTTTTTTTTATTCTGTTAAAAATTATGTGAATTTTTGATTCAAAATATTTTATTTCTTCTTCGTGCAATGATTTTTTTTTCAAAAATCTAAAATAAACATCGAATGAAATAGAAAAAAATAATGTAGATGTCCAATTTTTGCAGGACAATATTTTCAAAATGTGAGGTTTAACTTAAAAAAATTCATCCTGTTTTTTTTTTTTTTTTATAAAAATGTTTTAAACTTTTAACTTTACAGGGAAGTTTGCACAAAACTATTAATTTTTGTTTCTGTTTTAAATTAGATTATTTTATTTGTTGATCTTTTATCTTCAATTTGTGATATATAAACCTTAGGTGAGAAATTAATTATTTGCTTTGTAATAGACATTTCAAAATGAGAAGTTGCATTTTTAAAAAAATGGTTGTCTAGAATACTATATTGGGTTTATTGAAAAAAACATAAAATTTCACATTAAACCTGAAAATATCTTTAAAATTGAACTAATAGAAAAATTTTGATAGATTTTTAAATTGAAACAATTGAAAAAAATTAACTTGTAAAATTTACTTCATTTCATTACGTTGAAAAAATGGTTGCATGAGCGCGCGCATGCAACTTGTAAACAGTTTTTTGAAAAAATAAAAACTAAAATTTCCATTATGTTTTTTTTAAATTTAATAGTTTATTTCGGAAGTATATTCTATATAGAAATTAAACAACTTAAAAAAAGAAGAAATTTTTTTGTACATTTTATTCGCAGTTTTGTGTCAAAATCGTGTTAAAAGTCTAAAGCACATAAAAGCGTGTCAAAATTTCCCAAAAAATTCTGACACACCCAATAAATCACCCCGAAAATATGTTTTTTTTTTTAATTTGCGTTACAAATAAATAATCATCGCGACATTAAACCTCATTGTTTTACTGTGTACGTTTCCAGCGTCCCACTTGTTTTTTTGTTGTTTTTTTTGTTTTTCGCGTTGAAATTAAAACATATATGAAAATTTGAATTTAACTTTAAGTATTGTGGTACCTGTTCAGTATGGAAAAATATTTATAATTCAATGGCTGTAAGTTTTTCTTTTCCAAAATAAACAATTATAAACAGAATTCTATCATATTCTTTTTTCATTTTAATATGCTTTGCTAGAAATGTTTCTGTTATGCCACAAAAAAATATTTTCTTTATGTCACAAGTGTCACGCTCATACATTAATTCCATAGCTAATATAACATACTGACCCAACAGGTAACGGGTAATCTAGTGTATATATATATATATATATATATATATATATATATATATATATATATATATATATATATATATATATATATATATATACAAGGGGTGGAGTAAATGAGGCAGTGGTGCACTTAATAGTATTGGTAATCTGGAAGAAAGAGAGAGCCTGTTTCCTCCGTTTGACTATAGATGGCGTTACTGTCTGTTACGGAAGCACAAAATGTATATAATGGCACGCTTGAAATAAAAATAAATGTATTTGTTATATTTTAAACATGTTTTTTGTTCTTTTGCAAACATATTTAAGTTTTTTTTTTTCAAACATATTTACGTTTTTTTGTTTTGTTTTTTTTTTGCAAACATATTTAAGTTTTTTTTTTCCAAACTTTTCTAAGAGAACATCCTTTAAGGAATACTCAAGAAAACTCATGTCACTTAGAGGTAAATTGTTATCAACAATTGCATCCATTATGTGGTTTGACAAGGGTTAATTGGCGGCAAAGATCGTAATAGATTGCGCATGTTTACAAAATAAAAAAAACTATATTTGAAAAAAAATAACAAAAACAAAAAAATAGGTTTGCAAAAAAAAGAAAAAAACGTAAATGTGTTTGGAAAAGCAAAAAAAAAAACAAAAAAAACGTAAATGTTTCCAAAACAAATAACAACAACAACAACAACAACAAAAATAAATATGAAAAACGAAGAAAAAAAAAACAACGTAAATGTTTGAAAATAAACAAGCAACAAAACGTAAATATGTTTGAAAAATTAAAACTTAAATATGTTTGCAAAAACAAAACAAAAAAAAACAACGTAAATATGTTTGATAAAACTTAAATATGTTTGCAAAAACAAAAAAAATCGTAAATATGTTTGGAAAAAAAACCAAACTTAAGTATGTATTAAAGAAAATGTTTTGTAAATATTTATTTTTTCTTTTAAATCTTTAAAAGTTTTGTAAATATATTTTTACAAAATCTTGCTCGCGAACATTCGAATATGTCTGCTATTTGACCTGTTTACAAGTTTAGAAACAACTAACGACAATATCAAGGTCGAACAAACGGTGGCCCTTGAATTGTTCGGCTATTTTTATCGTCTGCTACGGGTATCTAATTTTTACTTGATACTTGAACGTTTTGTAAATATTTAATATTAAAGAAAATGTTTTGTAAATATTTATTTTTTCTTTTAAATCTTTAAAAGTTTTGTAAATATATTTTTAAAAAATCTTGCTCGCGAACATTCGAATATGTCTGCTATTTGACCTGTTTACAAGTTTACAAACAACTAACGGCAAGGTCGAACAACAACCGGTGCCCCTTGAATTGTTCGCTTATTTTCGTCGTCGGCTACGGGGTGTCTAATCTTTACTTGATCCGATAATTTTATGGTGGATAAATAGGGTTAAATGGGATTAAAATTAAAATTGAGATATAAGTTATTGTGTGAGGAGGAGGGAGAGAATAAAGCAGTAAAATATAGGATGGGATAGGGTAGGTGAAGTTGAGGTGGAAGGTTTTTGGTTTGTTTGTTTCTTTCTTTCTTTATAGATGTTACAGTAATTAATTGTATGCGACAAATGGTTGTACTTAGTTTAGACTTTAGCAGTATACATATGTTTATACACACACACACACACACACACACACACACACACACACACACACACCCATCATAAATACAAGAATATTTTTAAGTGAAATTAAATTTTGAATTCAAATAAATAAGAGGGGGTTAAGTTTCAAGATAAACTCTTAAACGTCTTTTGAATTAAAAAAGTCAACATATTTTTTTTAATATAAATAAATAACAATAATTATAAAAGCTTTCTTTTTAAAATAGTTGTCTATTTTCCATGCATTATGTCCCTTTAACAGTTATCTCCCTTGGTCGGACATTTTCTTTTAGAGTTTTCTCTGACTCGACACCGCCGGTGTTTTATTCCCTAGTTGTAGTCATCGGCCTTTTTAGTCCCACGTGTCTCTGTCTTTTATCTTCTGTTGTCCTTCGCGGTTTTAAGCCATCTCCGGTAAGAAACGTTATATATCTCATTCTTAAAGACACTTTTTGTTCGTTTTGTTTCTGTCAGTTTTTCACCATATCTCAATATGCGTTAATTATAAGGATTAAAAACATAAACAAATCGAACTTACAAGGGGAGATAATAACTTCCGGTGAATGCCGGAAAAATATCCAGTAAATAAAACGTCGTTTAGTAAATCGTTATTTGTATTTTAAACTAAATATTTTATCGTGGTTTATTTTTTGTTTTTGTCATTTCATTTAACTTAATATGAAAATGGATAATAAACTTTAAAATATCAGTTATTGAATGGATGTTATTATTTTCTTTTCTTTAAAAGCTCAGTTTTATTTTTATGGATACATGTGTCCAGTGACACTGATATATGCGATTTTAGTCATCATATCAGTGATATGATGACTAAAATCGCAAATTATTGTTTTTTTTTTGTTAAATTAAAAATAATGCATGAATTTCTAGCAGTATCAGAATTTTGGGGGAATTTTTGACACCCCTAACAGAAAACTGCGAATAAAATATAGAAAACTCGTAATTTCTCTTTCTAAAGTGGGTTATTTATTTTCTTTATAGAATATGCTTCCAAAATAAACTATTTAAGTTGTTTAAAAAATAATAGAAATATTATTTTTCATTGTTTAAAAAACAGTGTTTACAAAGTGCGTGCGTGCGCCCTGGGAGCCATTTTGTTACGTAATGAAATCAATTGATTTTTATGAGATGAATATTTTTCAATTTTTAAACTTTAAAAATCTATCAAAATTTTCCTATTCGTTCAATTGTTACGTTTTTTCAGGGTGAATGTAAAATTTTATGCTCTTTCCGATAAACTAAATATAATATTTTAGACAAACATTGTTTTATAAATTCACCCCCCCTTTTGAAATGTCTATGAGAATTTTAATAATTAATTTTGGTTGGCACGTTTTATATATCACAAATTGAAGATAAAACATGGATAAATAAAATACTCAAATTTAAAACAACAAAAAATATCACTTATCTGTAAATTTACCAGTAAAGTCCAAAATGTAAATCCTTTTTTCGATAACCACGTGTTTTTTTTTTTTTTTTTTTTTTTTTTTACGTGGAAGCTTAATTTTTGTTTAGAATTTTCCAGTCATTAATGGTCGGTCAGTGTATATTTTTATATTTAATTCCTGGTTTCCTTTTTTTCGATATAAAAAAAAAAAAGACGAAACCCGATAATGCAGATTTATAGTATAATAAATAAAAAATTCAGGTATTTCTTTAAGATATTAAAAAAAAAATAAAATAACATTGCATATCTTCGTCATTTCGTAATCCGTGTAAATCCAAAAATGAAAAATCCCAGTTTTCATGTACGATAGCGTAAAGGCGCCAAAATCAAAAAAAAGGACAAGTTATCTCCCTTTAATCATATAGGGTCAATATGAAGCCACCCTCGAAAATTCCTTTAAAATTACGGCCAAATCTGTTCATTGCAATGTGGCCATAAAGTGGGTGCCCATTTGACGTCACATCATTATAGAAAAGTGACCCCCCACTTTGTGACCATTTGTAAAATTTTTTATCTTGGAAACTACTAGTTTCGTTTGCCGTATATATAAATGGTTATTTCCGTTTTTAGCGCCTCCGAAAACCTTTAAAAGTGGAAAATTTGAAGGAATATAATCCAATATCGAGATTATTAAGGTTTCTGAATTAGTGTTTTTTTTACACTTATAGGCTTCCGTACATAAGTAAGTGATAATGTTCACATCCGGTGTCTTTACAACTTTCTTGAAAGACACGCGTTGTCGCGATGTGTGTTGGAAAAATCCTTCCATTTAAAAAATACATGGATTATAATACATAAATATGAATAAATTCTCATACAGGAAGATTAAAAGAAAGCATATCTTACTCATTAACCAGGTAAGTTCTTTATTTTGCCGTTAAAATAATTATCGTAAGATTCAAGTAATATGTTAATCGATTATCCGTGTAATGTTAAGTGAAGAAATCGAAGGAAAAATAAATAAAATTGTTTATTTCTCTATTAAAGCTTTTATGATATTAAAATTTGGTCTTTGCTCGTTTTATTGAAATAAAATTTACGGGTTTAAATTACGTTTTCATATTATTAAAATCTGATAGAAAGATAGGTGTCTATTCAAAATGGCGACTCGGCTGAAAATTCCCCCAAAATTCTGATACTGCTAATGAATTTCTGTTTGCTTTTTTATATAAAAATAAAACATTGTAGATGTTAACAATTAAAATATTAATATTTCAGGAACATTCCGATAAGCAGTTCAATATTTTCACAAACATGATATTAAACAAATATTTAATGTGGTTTTAATGGCAAAAATGATTATATAAATTTCGATTGCATGATTTAATGACCGTTTTCCTCTCAGAAAATAGTCAGATTCATTTCAAACCATATGTGACACTGTTGATAAAAATCAAGAATGCTATTCTCTAGGTACGGGCAAAATGAATGCTGACGCTCAAAATCTATAAGCATTTTGACCCGTCCCTTTACTTAAAAATTTACCAAAGATCAGGAAATTAACCAATTTTAATGAAATTTTCAGTATTTTTCAAATAATGATCGCGGAATATAATGAACTAATTATTTTTCTTTAAATCTTAGTGGAAATGTATTATTTTGTTTAAACAAAAAATACCTTTACTAAAGCTATGGTTTCCAGTAGTAAATAAAAAAACACAAGAATTTATTTTTGCTTAGATTATTAAGACTACTGTTCTCATCTTAAGTGTTATTTATTATGCAAACATTGTAAAAATAACACTTGATGAATATTTACTTACCATATTGTGATAGTACACTTTAATTTTATTTCTGTTTTTAGAAGTAAAGGCGACACAAAATTAAACTATTTTGTATTTTGGGGAACATTAACTGTGATAGATGAAAAGATTGGAATTATTATTAATGGGTTTTCATAAGTGGATGAACTGTATTTGTCATGTGCTCAGCTTCACTGAGAAATGGCCTTTTATTTGGTAAGCTAGAAAAGAAGTTGATTTCTAGCAGCCATCAGCACAGCTTACAAAACAAATATTCAAAATCTCAAACGCTGAAGTGTCGGTGCTGCTGCTATAGAAATAATGGTTTCCGCCTAGCCTTGAGGTGCTGCTTTTGCATAAAAATAACTGAATACTTTCAATTATCAGAAAGAAAATATAAATGTGATTAATCCCTCACTTTTAATAGTAGGGTTTATTGCTCCGTAGTAAAGCACATGGCAGAGAAATTTTTTATTCAAATCTCACTGTAATAGAGATAAGAATATGTTTCGAATCTCACTGATCAGTTATTGAGATGGGAGGATGATCTTGCACTCGAACCATGCATTTAAAAAACTCGGACCTGCACATTGTCTGATACCATCGCAGAAACAAAGTAAGATGCAAGGACATTACAATATGATTAAGCATTTTTTAGGTGCATACAAAAGCATTTATTCCAGTAATTTCCAACAACGCACTTCTGTCAGAAATTCCCTTTTTGTGTCATTTTCCTCATCTGCATTTCCACTTTTTCGACCATGCAGCACATTTTTCCTCTCACTGTCTTCTTTTCTCATTATGTTTTTTTTTCTGCCTTTTTCTTTTATCCTTGCTGTGACCTCAGCATGTGCACACCTGCTTTATTGTGGTGAATAATACATAGCTTACCTGAGTGTGGCTGCCGGAGGTGAGGATGGTCTTCCAACAATCAAGAAGAACAATAGCCTTGTGGTTATTTATACTAATAGAGTAAGGTAATTGTTATAAAAACCTTCCTCCTTTGCGAAGAGTCACTTATTCCTTTATTTTATGTTACTGTGGTTATAAGACCTGAGAAGAAGGTCGCGAAGAAGATTGTATTTTTTTCGCAACCTCACTTCAGGTTAGCTGCTCTCAGTTATATGACTTTTTTTCCAACATTATTTGCATATGTATTAAGATGGCAGCTGCTTATATTTTCACTAGTCAGCTATCCTTCAGCTACTGATTTTCTCACAGTAGCATAAAGCATGTTATATTCCAAGAACATGTGTTTTTGGATAGGTGAATTATATATTCTGCATTTAAATAAGATCTTAGGATTATATCTCTAATTTCTTTCATAATTTATTTCAGCTGGTAAGACCCTTCTGGAAAGTTTTTTAATCCAGGGATTTTGAAAGTTAAAAAAAACTGAGATTATTTTAGTGTTTCAATAAGTGTGATTCATGATTAATTTTTCTTGGTGTTGGATTGTATGTTTTATTGTTAATTCGTTTTGTTATTTATTACTGTTACTCCCTTTTGCTATTATTATGGCCTTTTCTTTTTTTCTGGTTATGACTGAAGGTAGACTTGTGTTCATGGAAATTAAATAACTTAATTTATTTTTTTTCAACTATGAGTAAAAGAATGTGTGTTTCTATCTTTAGATCCCTAGCCATGTGTTTGTTATGAAATTTGGATACGTTTCAACTGTTATCTATGATAATCATCTGGGAGGATGTAAGCAAGTAACTTTTAATCCCATTCCTCATCTTGAGGTCAGAGCAGATAAACTCCTTGTGATCAACTTAACTAATTTCTTTTGTCTTTCTCATAATCCCTAGCCATGTGTTTGTTATGAAATTTAGATACATTTCAAATGTTACCTTTGATAATTATCTGGGAAGATGTAAGCAAGTAAACTTTTCATCCCTTTCCTCATCTTGAAGCCAGAAAGGATAAACTGATCGGTTGCTAAAGGTCATCATTTTTATTTTTATTTCGGACTATTAGTCTCATCTTTATTAGTTGTTGTTTTTTGGGATCTTTTTTTTTTTTTATTGGTTCACAACGTTTCGGCCAACTTCTTTTGGCCTTCATCAGGTGGTAACCGCGACGGATAGGAACTTCGAATCTCCTAACTGCATTCTCAGCTATCACTGCCATCCATAGTTGTTGTCGTCTCACCACATTTTTGACCAATTAAGGAATAATATATATATATTTCTGGACATATTTCCCCTAAAATCATATGAAACTAACAAAATCTTAATATTCTCTACCTGCATAGGTAAAAATTTTCTCTGTTCATATAGGAAGAACAAGAGAAAGAAAAGAAAATTAAGGATATGCAATTAAAATCCAAATTGAACAATTCTTCTGGTTATGCAGTAGGTCAATCATCTCGCAATCGAGGTACTTACATAACACCATGGTAGTTGCATGATTGGTCCTAGGGATGAGGTTTTGGTTGAAGTCTAAGAGTATATAAAATGTGCTACAGGAGGAAAATGTTGGTTCCTTTCATATTTCTCCTCTCTTACGGATCCAAAATTATGTGATTAAAAACAAAAAATGCATTTAGACGGTTCTAATTAAAATACATGATTACTTTTACAAAGCTTTAAAATTGACATCCACTGTGGGTATTGGTGGTCAGTCATAGAGTGATATGATGTTAAAATGGGTCAATATTCTATGAGATATGCTATTGATATTCTTAGCTAGTATAAATCGAGCTACACATGTGCGATGTTGATTGCTGGCTGAGTGTAAGCTTCTTTGTTCTTTCCCTTTGAGCTATATATGTGACCTGCTTTTTGCAAGTGTGCTCCTGTTCAACAGCTGTATGCATCAAATAGTTGACCTTTTCTACCACTGACAATCTGACCCATTATTCTATGCGTTTGTCACGAGCTGTCATGTGTTGCTTTGTGTGTGTGCATATTCAGCAACCCTCGACTGCCTATTTTC